>NC_133660.1:237832231-238044010 GCF_037893015.1 Macrotis lagotis | reverse complement strand
TCCCTATCAAATGAAGCTCTCACTTTCTATGCTAGGGCACAGCCTTCCCCCTCTCCCAGTTAACCTCCTCCCCGACGCCCCTCCCCATGATACTAATTTAAAACTTGCTTTGCCAACAACGAGGGTATTTTGGGAAGCTGCTTCTCCCAGCAGAGTTACAATAAGTCAATGAGTCATTCTGATTCTAGAGGGGCCTATGTCTCATTAATCAACTGTGTAGGAGTAAAGCTTTTCTCTGGGGTCTATTGTATCCCCTCCCGGGCCCCCAGCAGGTCTAGATAGAGTAGGTGGGTGATTTCTCTGGGCTTCAATTTCCTCAACTCTGAAATGAAGAGGTTGGATTAGGGGGCCGGGAGGTTGCCTCTTAATTTAGAGCTATGATTCCATGATGCTTTTATTACTGGGATCCCTTCTAAACTGTCTCTCTGATTCTAGCCCTGCTGAGTGTTGAGGGTGGAGGATGGACCCAAAACTTGGGAGGGTCAAGCATGTCTCAGCCTTAAGTGTAGAGGTATTTGGGGGTTCATAGACTAGCGCTAAGATGGATTTCCAAATGATTTAGTGGGTACCTTATAATCTCTAAGGAAGGAGAAGGGAGTCCCTCCCTAAAAAACCCTGACATTCTATGCAAGGCAACCAAAAGAAATGGACTAGATCTAAGAGACTGGTCCCCAAGGAAGTGAAAGTCTCAGTAAGATAGGAAATTGTCCACTGACAGCTCTTATTTTGTGTCAGATCTTACTGAGATCTGGAGATATGAGGAAAGGTAAAAATATAATTTCTACCCTCAAAAACTCACATACTGGGGTGGCTAGGTGACATAGTGGAGTCAGGAGTACCTGGGTTCAAATCCGGTCTCAGACACTTAATAATTACCTAGCTGTGTGGCCTTGGGCAAGCCACTTAACCCTGTTTGCCTTGCAAAAACCTAAAAAAAACCCTCACATACTAGGGGAGGAAACAATTAGGTAAATACTATTTACACATATATTGATGTATAAAAGACATTTGTGTATAATAAGGTAATAACATTATGTGACATAATATCAATATATACTGTATATAGATATAAATGAATATATAAATATATATTATATTTACATGTATAGATACACTTACATTATATACATATATATATATATATATTCACTGTGTAAATGGAAAGTAATTTCAGAGGGCATGCACTGGGAGTAGGGGCATAGGGGAGACTAGGAAAGTCCTCTTACAAAAGATGTTCACCCTCTTTTTAGGATACTAGTTTTCCAGTTGCTAGTGACCACAGAATAGAAAGTCTCTACAGGTAAACTAAAAGTTCTTTTCCACTAGGGACACCTGGGATGGGGGGAGGAAAGCAAATTATCATTTTCAAGGTGCACAAGCACCACCACTTCCCCCAGTCTGTTTGACTGGAATATACATCAGCCTTATAATGATCCTGCTTCCTTATCTTCATGGTGGAGCTCCAGAAGTAGCCATCAGGTACGTGGGAAGAAGCATAATTGAGAGGTTGGGAGCATAGGTTTGGATTTAGAAAATCAGAATCTCAGGGTTCTGAATGAATATTCTGCCCTTTCTTGGGTCAGAAGAACTGGATCTGAGTCCTAGACTCCTATACCTACTATCTTTGTAACTCTAGGTGAGTGACTTAATCTTGCTGAATCTCAGTTTCCTCCGTTGTCAAATGAGGATATTAATACTTGTGTGCCTACCTTCTCCCAATTGAATTGTTTTTAAGACAGCACTTTGTAAACCTCCAAATTCTGATACAGGATTGTCCCCAAAATCTTAGTATATATACCATAGTTTTAAAACTATTAATTTTGAATAAGCTAGTTACTTATTTTAAACTTTTGGGGTACACTGTATAAATGTGTTATTGTTGGAAATGTAATTAACTTGGGGAAAGGGGAGCAGGTACTTCCTGCTCAGGTGGGGCCAGTGCCCTCAAATATTCCCCATTGATTATGACCTTGACCCAGAATTCCCTTGCAGTGAACATAAATACAGTTACTCTGTAGGCATAGAATTGCAAATAATGCCACACATAGAGAACAGAAAGAAGAGGTAAAGGGTGGGTGGGTTGGGGGTCCATGGGTATGGACAAAGCATTATACAAAGCATCATTTTTTTTTCAGTGTCTTGATCAGTTTTGTTGAATTTTTTCTTAAGGAAATTTGTTATAAGGAATGTCTCTCTGAGAACAGGAGACATAGAGGAGGAAATCTAATATAAAAATAAAAGATAACAATGTGATAGTAGAATATCTCCTCTTTGAGTTCATGTCATAGCTTACTGTGGCTGAACTAAATCTACCACACATAAAGAAATTATAGAGGTAAAAACCTAAGTTTTATTATGATTATACACAGATTCAGGATTCAAAAAAAGCAAACTTAACCCCCCCCCCCAATGAGCCAAGATTAAGATTCTAAAGAAGCTTTTTTATAAACAAAATTATATCAAAGAAAGGAAGAAATTCTTTAACATAATGTAATCTCATACATCCTCTTAGGAGGCAAAAACAGACTCTTTAGGTAAACTAAGTCAGGTTAACACATTAAACTGCATTTGGAGAGTTCACAAGATTTACATGCCCATGAATGGGCAGAATCCTTCCTCAAATAAGGTATGTTAAATTACTTTTGGATGTCTGGATTGCTTTTTTGGCTTCTTATTTGAGGAATGTTTGAAGTCTTAAGTTATTTTTCACATCCCATGAAACAGGTTTCAAACAGTTCAAAAATCTCTTAACTAGGAGAAAGGACCCTTACTACCCCCATAATAAAAGTTAACAAATGGAAATAAAAAATTTCTTGTAACATCAATAAAAATATTTTTAACGGAATGAGAAGCAAAAGTATATTTGATGGGATTGCAGTTATTTTTAGGAACATGAATGTTTCATTGAGACTTTGTGCCTGTGTCATTGGCTTTAATACCTGAAGGAAGCTATGTGACTGAAGGAGGGTATGCAGAAGTATGGAGGGAAGGGCCTGGTTGGTCATACCCACCATCTTTCTAACCTGCTTCTTCATCTTCCTTAAGCAACCCCACAACATCCTGCAGAGGCGCCTCATGGAGACCAACCTCTCCAAGCTCCGCACCAGCCGGGTCCCTTGGGCTCCCAAGGCCAACAGACTCAATCAATCCAAGTCTGAGGGGCTGAAGAAGGCTGAGGAAGGGGACATGATCCTGGTCTCCTGCCAGGTAACCGTGCACAAAGGGTTTGTGGGGGTGGGGAGAGAGACTGCATTCTCTCTGACCTGAGAATCTCCCCCAATTCCACTCAGCAGAGAGAGAAGGACCCAAGATCTTCTGGGTATACCATCAACTCTACATTGTAGACACATTTGACCTAGGGAAGTAAGATCCAGGAACCGGACTAATGTCCTCAATTATAGTTCTCAGTGTCAAACTAAAGAGGGAATCAGGGTGTACAGACAAACTGGAAAAGCCAGACAAATTTGTAATCCAGATAGTGAGCCTAGAGTCGGGTTAAGGCTGGAAAATGGAAAAATAGAGCCAGAATGTATTGGTTTACTTAGAATTTAAACCTGGCAGGCACCATTTACTCCCACTCTACCATGAAGGAAGTCATTTAGTTTCCCTCAGTCTCAGTTTTTTCACCTAAAGAATGAAGGAGTTGGCGGGCATGGTTACTTAATTTACTTCCAGCCTTCAGTTCTTCAGTCCTTTGGTCCCATGCCCTTCTGGGGGAACCCATCTGGGTTAAATACTCCCGGATCTTCTCAGGATATAGTTGTCAAAAAAAATGAAGAAAAAGAAAGAGAAATAATAAAAAAAGGATATAATAGGTAACCAGTCTCAGAGGAATAGTCTCACCTATCTTTTGACCTAACAAGGAAGGAAAGAAGTAGCGGGTTAAGCACTTTATATTTGCTTCTCACAATAATTCTGGGAGATAAGTGCTATTCCTATTCCTATTTTACAGTTGAGGAAACTGAGGCAAACAGAAATAAAGTGACTTGCCCAGGGTCATACAGATAGTGAGTAACTGGATTTGAACTCAGATCTTCTTGACCCATACTCAGCACTCTATCACTCTACCATCAATCTACCTACAGGCATTAAGGGTGTATTACTCTGTGTCTCCCGTTAGTTACTGCATTTTCCTCTCTCAGTCCCTCTCTCCTTTGCTTCTGTGGTTACCATTCCTGTCAAACTTCATCTTTTTCTTTCGACAGTGTGCTGGAAAGGACTTGAAAGCCTTGGTTGACACTGGCTGTCAGCATAATCTCATCTCCTCTGCCTGTGTGGACAGACTAGGGTAAGTAGCAATCTGTGATGGGATGAAGTCAAGCATCACTTCTACATTGTACGCCACTTCTGAGCCACTGGAGATTTCCAACCACCATGTACCTCCCCACAAGGTCATCACAGTCAAATGAGATAATGGATGTAAAGAATTTTGCAAACGTCAAAGCAAATATCAGTTGTTATGATGAGATTACAAGATGTCAGAGCAAAGGGACCTTAGACCTTTGAGGCTCATAGAGGTTCAGACTCTCGACTGAAGTTACAGACCAAATAAGTGAGATTCGAATCCAGGGTTTCTGATTCTGTTGCACAATCTCCAAACCTCAGAACTGGAAGGGATCTCTAAAGAAGGGACATCAAGCCCTAAAGGACCTGAACAAGAATTCCTTCAGCAACATCCTTGACAAAGGATCATCCAGTCTTTGCTTGGTAGCTAACTATTCCCTAAATTAGTCCTTCCACTTTTGGCTAACTCTACATGTTAGAAATTGTTTCCTTATGTTAAATCTTAATTAACCTCTATGTAATTTTTACTCACTGATCCTAGATTTACTCTCTGGAGCCAGGGAAGTTTTTAAAAAATTACTTCTGTCAAGGCACTTACTAGTAAAACAACTGACTCTTTGGAAGGAAAAAAATTCCAATATACTTTTTATTCCCAATACACTTTTAAGTTTAATCTGTATTCATAACATTTTCTTCATCACTTTCTTAAATCCATTCAACCAACAAAATAACAAATCAAGTTCTGATTTGTAGCATTTGCCAGTTTCTGAGGAGTAAATGTCCACAGGGAAAATTTAGCAATTGGGATTTGTGAACCAGTTTGAGCTGGTTCAAGTGCACCCCTGTGTCTATCCCTCTCATACATGTCAGTCAAGTCTGACTTTCTATGAGGTTTTTTTAAGCAAAGATACTGGAGTTGTTTAGCCTTTCTCCCTTCAACTCATTTTATAGATGAAGAAATCAGGGTAAACAGGCTTGAGTGACTTGCCTAGAAATGGATAGAGCAGCTGATCCTGGAATCAGGAGGAGCCCAAGTTCAAATTCAGCCTCAAACAGTTGAAACATATTAGCTGAGTGACACTGGGTATGTCACTTAACCCCAACTATCTTGTCAAATTAATAATAATAATAATAATAATGATAATAATATAGTAATACATGCTAGAATTTTGCCAGGAATCAAAGTGAAATCTGATGACTATTGTCCAGAATTCCCAATTCCCTTCCTAAGCACCATCATCTTAGATATTTATCTTTTAGTCTGTTAATTTCCCAAATATACAATAGGGATGAGAATGGTATTTGTACCCATTCATTTTCTCACTAAATAATTAATAATTCTTAGCATCCATTTCTGGATTCCTTCTGCCAGTATCAATTTTGTTCACATGGATCACCAGGTCTGGTTAAAAGTCATTAGGTTTATATTACCTAGCTGTGTGGTCTTGGGCAAGCCACTTAACCCCATTTGCCTTGCAAAAAACCTAAAAAAAAAGTCATTAGGTTTAATGGGTCTTGGGAGTTCCTTCTTTATGTCCACTCCAAGAAAATAACAGACTTCTCTAT
Organism: Macrotis lagotis; assembly: GCF_037893015.1. Classification (NCBI taxonomy): domain Eukaryota; kingdom Metazoa; phylum Chordata; class Mammalia; order Peramelemorphia; family Peramelidae; genus Macrotis; species Macrotis lagotis. The sequence goes on along the minus strand of NC_133660.1, from coordinate 238,038,160 downwards.
TATTATTAATAGGCTGACAAATAAATGCCTCAGTATCATTGGTTGCCAACCATGACTCCTCATCTCATCTTCCTTTTTTCCCATATCTCAATTCTAGAAGTCTTCTCTTGACAGCTTTAATTCTGTTCTCCTACCTGGTGCTTAGCAACAACCCTGTCATCTTCCACTCCAGCTTTCTCCTTCTCTTCCTTTTCTCTTCCTATTCTCTACCCATCAGGTCCAAATTAAGACTCAGATTTTATAGGATTTAACCCATGTGGATAGGTCTAAATCCAGTATTTTATCATCTTCTAAATACTCAATTACAATAAACTTGTCACAGTCAAAATCTTGGTATCCCTAAAGATCAATAAGCCATAGTTTTGATTTGTTTAGATTGAGCCACATTCAGTTCCTCTTATTTCAAGGTAAATGAAGAATTGGAATGCCTCTTAGATATGATTGGATATTTTTCTGAAATGTGTTGTTGTTGGCCCTAGTTCTAGTTTTTGAAGCAACTTGGTTCAAAGACATTGCCATCCACTGCTTGGGGGGGGGGGGGTGTCTATCTTACCCTGTTTCATTGGGAAAGTCTTGGACCTTTCTGTTAAGGAATGAGATCTGAAGATTCCACAAAGAGCCATCATGGACTGTGGATATAACTAGGCCATAGACTGCCATAATTCCAGAGGAGTTATTAGAGTCTCAAGGAATTAATAGCCATGTTTAAAACACCACAATTACTTTTTTGTTGGATGGGCTAGATCCAGCCCCATGAGGCTGCCGAGGAAATCAGGAGTGTTGGCACAGAAAGTCTGTAATTATGTATTTTCCCACAAGCCCATAATAACTTGGGTGCTAGTTACTTCCATCAGCTTACATAACTGCCCACTGTCTCTATTTGCCATTTTCTTCCACCCCCGACTAAGCATCATCTATTAGGATCCAATCTCATGGTATTTGTCGCCACCATCAGCACCAGAATGTGTTTATCATTTGCCCTTTGGGCTAATACACAACTTGAAGCAGGTTGACCGGGTTTTGTCCTAATTGACCTTTGGATCTAAAACTTTGACGAACATAGTCAGTCATCAAATAGCAGAGTATCTACTAAGTATTAGGCTTAAAATAGGCAAAACTCAGTCCCTGCTCTTGAGGAGTTCACTGGGTATTGGGCTTTTCTTCAGCTTTCAACGCTATTCACCATCTTGACAGTGGCTCAGTTGAAGATGGAGGTGCTATAGCACTTCACTATCCTGGTTTACCCATTGCTCTGACTGTTCCTCAGTCTTAGTTTCTGGTTCCTTATCCACCTGCCCCCAAACAAGGGGGCTGGGTCTCCTCCTCCTATCACCTCTTAGTGATCTCATCTTCCAAGGGTTCTATCATCACTTCTAAGCAGATGACTCCTAAATCTATAGCTATCTATATAAATATGTATATCTGTCTGTGTCTATTTATATATACATATGGCATATATATATATATATGTGTATATATATCTTAATTTTCTTTCTGAACTGCCAGTTGCTATTTTCTCTCTAATAACTTAATTACATGCATGTTCTTTCTACCTGCATGCCTCTTGGACACCTTAATTTGAATATGCACAAAATTAAACTTATCACCTTCCTCCCAAATTCACTCCTCTTCCAAATTTCCCTGTTTCTATTGAACACCAGCTTTAACTCAGCAACTGTCAAGTCTCAGAATAATTTTAATATTGAGTGCACCGCCATCTTCCAACTCATCCATTGTCAAGTCTAGGAGTAATTTTAAATCATGCTATACTTATGTAGACAATTGACAAATTCTTTTGATTGAACCTTTAACATTTTTTACATTGGGTCACTTATCTCCCTCTATACTAACATCACCCTATTTCATGTCTTTGCCACTACTCACATGAGTTATTGGATAAATTGGATAAACTCCCAATTAGCCTTCCAGCCTCTCATTTCTTTCCTCTCCAGGCAATCTTTCACATAACTCCTAAAGGAATCTTGAAACAAAAATCTGACCATGTTACTTCTTTGATCAAAAATTTTCAGGGACTTCCTCTTGCCACTAAGAGAAAAATGCAAATTTCTTAGCATGTAGAACCCTCCTTTATCTGGTTTCAGCCTTCATTCATTCAGCACATATTTATTAAGCTTCTATTATATGTGAGGAATAAGAGGCTGGAGATACAAAATCAAAAATGAAATGTTCCCTGCCCTCATGAAGATTACATTCTTCTGGAGGGAATACACACACACATACACACACATACACACACACACATAAAATTAAAAATTAAAATTAAGAATATTTACAAAATAATTTGGAAAGTGAAGGGAACTAGCAACTGGAGGAAATCAAGCTCTTCCATGTATAAGAGATGGCACATGAGCTGAGCTTTGAAAGAATCTAGGATTCTCTGTGGTAGAGCAAAGGAGTCCTTTCTAGACATGAGGGACAACATATATAAAGTTAAAGAGATGAGAGATGGAATGTTATTTATGAAGCAATGGTCAGGGGTGGCTAGGTGGCACAGTAGATAGAGCACCAGCCCTGGAGTCAGGAGTACCTGAGTTCAAATCTGGCCTCAGACACTTAATAATTACCTAACTGTGTGGCCTTGGGCAAGTCACTTAACCCCATTAGCCTTGCAAAAAACTAAAAAAAATTTAAAAAATAAGAAAAAAATGAAGCAATGGTCAGTCAATTGGGCTAGAATATAAAATTCACAAAGATAGTAGTCTTCACATAATCTTTCAAGAATTTGGAATGGAAGCCAAAAGATCAGGAACTCTCTTCTTGGCTCTCATAAACACCCACCACCACCAAAGTGCAGGCATGAATCATTAATTGTTCTATCTCCCACCCTCCTCCAGTGAGGAGAGTCTTGTGCAGATGGACACATACAACAGAAAGTCCAGGCCCCAGACCTTATAAAAACTGTAACTACAGATCTGGGTATTCTTTTCTGCTATAGGTTAAAGGACCATGTTAAGTCCCACAAACATGATGGAGAAAAGCTTTCCCTACCCAAGCATCTCAAAGTGGTGGGACAGATTGAGCACCTTATGCTTACATTGGGATCCCTTCGTCTGGACTGCCCAGTAGCTGTTGTTGGTGAGTGGGCCCTGAGGGCTAAGGGCTAGACCCAAGGACCACCCCCTACCCTGCTCTCCTTCCCCTCACTAGTTGGCCCAACCTCATCTATAAATAGAGTGGGTTGGATGAGATGGTGTCTGAGGCCTTTTCAGATTTAAATTCTATGAGCTAAGTGAATAAAAACTTGATGAATCTATGATATGGTTTTCTGGGATTGGGCCAATGAGTACTAGATGATTACACTTCTCTCTGTGAAAGGCTCCATCTATTCCTTTCCCTCTGGGCTTCTCTCAACTGTAGCCTATGCTTAGAGATCCTGTCTGGTTTTATCTATAGTTCTCATATATCTGATCATGAGACTTGGTTGATTGAATCAGAAATAGCAAGGTGCAGTCAAACTGGAGGACTCTCATTCTCCTTAGGAGAGAGGTGGCTGTGTCAAGGAACAATCCCCCCACCACACACACACACACACACACACACACACACCTATCCTAAAGTTCCCCCCAAACTGTCCTTACATTCCTTACCACCTTGGGGAACTCACTTTCTGTAGTTACGGATAGAGGTTGATGGGATCTGATTCTTATTAGTCATTCTTCCTTCTTTTCCAGAGGACAATGAGAAAAATCTCACTCTTGGACTCCAGACTCTGCGATCCTTGAAGGTAGGGCTGACTTTCCTTCCTCTCAGTGTCCTGACACTGAGGGACTTTAGACAGGAGTTCATGATAGCTGATTTTAAATTTTGTTCTCAGTGTATCATAAACCTGGACAAGCAACGTCTCATCATGGGGAGGGCAGAGAAGGAAGAGATCCCCTTTGTGGATATTGTCTCTGGGAGTGAAGATAAGTGAGTGCTTTGTTGGGATTTTATCCATCTGGGGAAGTGGGCCTGGTTAGAGCCTCCTTCCTTTAGCAGGGTACCAGACAAGTCCTACAGTCTGCCCTCTCCATCCCCGACCCCTCCCTCCTCTAGGTACTGCAGGTCTGACCAATAGCTCTCCCTCACTCAACTCCCTCAGCTTCTTAAAATTCCTAGGAGCCCCCCAAACCTCCCCTAGGGTGGCTCCCACTCTCTAGTGGAAATGAATATGATGGGGGGGGGCAAACCAGGAGGGGAGAAGTGGGGGGGGGAGAAGGAATTTTTAGGTCTCTATGTTAAAAATCTGATTTCTTTTAAACTCATTGTCACATCTGATTTTTTTCTTCTCATTTCAGCACGTCCGAGGCATAACTAAAAAGTGAGATGTGTGTGTGAGTGAATACACTCACACATACCCATCCACATACAATCCACATACACCCCCAAGCTAACAGCTCAGAGAAGCTGTCAGACTTGGCTCAGATGCAAAACTGGTCCCTACTGCCTGGACCATATCCTTCTCTCTGTGGGAGGCTCCATCAATTCCTTTCCCTCTGGACCTCTCTCACCTGTAGCCTGTGCTTAGAGATCCTGTCTGGTTTTATCTATGGTTTTTATATGTCTGATCATGTGTTTAACAAACCTTTGACACTGCCCTTACCTAGTTGCTGGAGTGTGTCCCCATCAGCTCACTCTTTTCTAGGAATTTGCTTCTTTAGCCATCTCTAGGGCTGCTAGGAATTGGCCCTGATTAGAGCCACTTTCTTATTTTTCCAATGAACAGACATGTAAACAGCAGGAAAAAGGTCCTGGTACTCATTGGCTCAATCCCAGAAAGTCATATCATAGATTCATCAAATTTTTATTTACTCAACCCATAGGATTTAGCTCTGAAAAGAGGCCTTAGATACCATCTCATCCACCCCACTCTATTTACAGATGAGGAAAATAAGGTTGAGAATTTAGTGACATGCTCAGGGTTATAGAGCAAGGATGGGAGAGACTCAGCCTCCTGCCTCAGACTAGTGTCTGACCCAATTTCCCCTCCAACGTTGTCTCTTCTGTGTCAGGATGTGAGGCAAGAGTGATAGAACTGGCAAGACAGAGGGGAATAAAAAAAGGAGACAGTGCAGAAGTGATGGCATCAGGAGGGGAGGTACCTGCCAGGAGAAGCTGGAGGATGCTTCCAGAATATGTCTGGAATGCCAACTTTAGGTACTCCTTTGGGGTACATAATGGAGAATTCTGGTTAAAATAACAGATTTCTGAGGGATATTATTAGCTATTGATGCTGTAATAAATTTTTATGAGATTGCCTCAGCCAGCTAGCTAGGCCTTGAGATGAGCAACATAGGGCACAGAGGGCAAAGGAACAGGGAAGTGAAGGCAAAGCAGTAGCTTAAGACTTGGGCATATGGGTGGACTCGTGGCAGTTACTGACATGAGGATGTCCACAGATTCAGAAAGAGGGAGGGAAGGACACTGCAGAGTAGTCAAAAGAATACTGGCCCAAGAGGCAAGGAATCTGGTTTGTCTACCTGCATCACAACCCCTGAACAAGCCATTGCCACTGTTTTCTCACCTGTTAAATCCCTTCCAGCTGTGACATTCTGTAGGGAGCTGGTGAAATGGTGAATGTTTGCTAGTCAAGCTTTTCATGTGTGGAGCATCAGAGTAGGAGTTTATGTTACAGTTCTGCCATGTTATTAACCTATGAGAAGTCAGACAATGATGAACCCATTGTAATTCTCATAAAAAATTCGACAGATCTATTATCATTCTTTAGCAGAGATTCACAAGTCATTTATTCATTCACTGCCAGTATGCCCACACCTCACAGTAGATGACAAAATGTGGGACAGGATAGAGAGAATAATTCATCCTGTCCATGTACCCCATTTGTTCTCAATAGAACTCACAGTTTGAGCCTCTAAGACACCTCCGAGTTCCTTGATACTCCCAGCTGGGGACACGTGGAAACAGTCCTGTGGCCACACTGTCACTGTCTTGCTTCACAGGTTTATTCATAAGATATCTCCCTCCCAGCCTTTACCCTGGCAGCTAAAGGGAAGACACAGTCTGAGCAAACTTCCTAAACTATTCCACTCCTGGGTTCTCTTCAAGTCTTCTGCCTCTCTCTATCCCCCACCCCCATCTCCCTTCTCTGACCCTGCCTTGTCTTCCCTCTTGGAAACAGATTAATCCCTGCTGGCCAGGATGCAAATCACAGCTGGTCCTGATACCTGGAATAAGCTGAATAGCTTCCCTTCCTTTCTTATAATGCCCAACCTCTCCATTTAGTCTCTCAGAGGCTCCTCACAAAATCTGAATATTCCCCACTGGCAAATTGTTGCTCTGATCTATTAGCCTGCCTTCCCCATGTTTGGAGATGGGGACCAAGAAAAGCTAAAGAATTTTCTCCTCTGATGACTATCTAAATATCAGGGCATCTCTTGATCTCTTAGAGGTTAGACTCTAAGAACAGGGAAGTGGATAAGATGACCTCTGGAGAGTTTGCTTGTGCCTAAGGAATTCCAGGTTTAGAAGAGAAAATGGCTGGATGGTCTAAACTGTAACATCACTGCCTCACTCAATGTGCTTTTTCAGTCATGTTTAAATTGAATTTCAGAACCAAATAGTTAAGACTTCAGTTAGCAAGCTATGCTTGGCAAAAGCATCTGAATCCCTGGAATGTTTGAAGTCCCCTTTTTTCCCAGGGTAGGGGGAGGGATTCTAGAGTCTCATTAGCTTTCTTAAATGTCTCCATATTTGTCAGCTGGGAAACCTCCTCTGTGGTTGGGGCTACAAATTTGAGCCAAGCCTGTCCAGAGCTCAGCAAGAGGACATGGTAGGTTTTGTCTTATGTAACTGGGAACCCATGCTCAATGGGAGCTTGGTTTCTGACAAGAAGCTCGAAAAATATGTTTTTAGAACTTAGTATTTCTATGCCTAATGCATTTGAGGAATGCGTATTTTTTGATGTTTTCTATTTCTCTGCCTTTAACTAGTTCTTCCCATAGACATTTCCAGTCCCTTAGCTCCAAGTCTCCCTAGTATGGATGACTTGGCAAGAGCCCTTCTGTAGGTGAAATATCTTTCTAGGCTCAGAGCATTGATGGGGTCCTTCCCTACCTCCACCTTTGGGCCCTCTCTTGAAACTTTCTTCTTTCACTGTTTCTGACTGTGTCTGGTTTGTTCTGTGAGACTAATGTATCAATAAAGTGAAATCTCATCTCAATTACAGAGTGGTTATGTGGAGAAGCTGGAGGGGTTGAATTGAAGGGCCTTGGAGCATGTCTTGAGTCCTGAGCTGTGGAAATGGGAAGCAAAAAGGGGAAAGGAATAAGTATTATTAAGTACTGATTTTTATCAGATTGGGTTGATATTTTTAGTTTAAATTTTATTTTTTCAATAATATGTAAGATAATTTTTAAAATTCATATTCTCTAAGATTTTGAGTTTTCTACCTCCTTTCCTTCCCTCCCCCTTCCTATGATAGTGAGTAATCTGATATAGGTTATATATGTGCAGTCATGTTGAACATATTTCTATATTAGTCATAATATAAAAGAAGAATCAGAATAAAAAGGGAGAACCATAAGAAAGAACATAAAGTGGAAATAGTATGCTTTGGGACGTGGATAGCATTTTCCATCGCAAGTCTTTCAGAACTGTCTTTGATCATTGCATTGTTGAGAAGAGCTAAGTCTATCATAGCTGATCATCACACAGTGTTGCTGTCAATGTGCACAATGTTCTCTTGATTCTTCTCATTTCACTCAGCATTTAGTTCATGTGAGTCTTTACAGGTTTTTCTGAAATCTGCCTCCATCATTATTTCTTACAGAATAGTATTCCATCACATTCAGGTATCACAATTGGTTCAACCATCCTTTCAATTTCCAATTCTTTGTCACTAAAAAGGAGTTTCTATAAATATCTTGTGTGTGTGGGTCTTTTTCCCTTTTTGATGATCCCTTTGGAATATAGACCCAGAGGTGGTATTGTTGAATCCAACAGAATGCATCACTTTGTAACACTTTGAGCACAGTCCCAAATTACTCACCAGAATGGTTGGATCAGTTGTGTTAAATGTTTTTTACAAATATTTCAACCATCCTGGTGGGTGAATGTCATCTGGGTTTCAGTTTACAGTTGAGTAAACAGACTGAGAGAGGTTTAGTGATTTATCCATGGTGATGGTTATAGAATAAGTGTCAGAGGCAGGAGTTGAACTCAGGTATTCCTGAATCCAAGTCCAACAGTCTATCCATTATGCTATGTTATACTAAATTTCCAGACCTGTACCAGATTTTCAAACTCTTGAACTTTGGGTTTCTTTCTTTAAAATTTTCTTTATTTAAGGCAATGGGGTTAAGTGACTTGCCCAAGGTCACAAAACTAGGCAATTACTAAGTGTCTGGGGATGGATTTAGATCAAGTGCTCTATGCACTGTGCCACCTAGCTGCCCTTGAACTTTGGATTCCTATAGAGGTAACTAAAAACAAGAGACCATGCCCCTGAAGGAGCCATTGAGGCACCAGGGATATTCATCTTAGAAAAGAGAAGACTTGGGAGGATTTTATGGAAGAGGGATTAGATTATTCTATTAATCTCCTAATGGTGTAACCAGAAGCAATGGATAAAAGAATTCCATTTCACAAGATTTTTAGAACTGTAAGAGACCTTAAAAGTAACCATGTTTGGGGCAGCTAGGTAGCACAGTGGATAGAGCACTGGCCCTGGAGTCAGGAGTACTGGAGTTCAAATGTGACCTCAGACACTTATTAATTACCTAGCTGTGTGGCCTTGGGCAAGCCACTTAACCCCACTGCCTTGCAAAAATCTAAAAAAAAGAAAAAAGTAACCATGTTCAATCCCTCCCTTTTAAAGGTAAGGAAGCTGAGGCCCAAATAGATTAAATGGCTTGCTGAGGTCACACAGTAGTAAAGAGCAGAGCCAAATCTGAATCTAAATCTGTTCATTCCTATTCCAATGATCTTTTGTCAACATCATACTGCCCCTTTGATTCATCAAAAGAAAAATACTTTCCAACAACCAGGGTTGTTCAAAAGTAGATGGATCTACCTCAGGAGGGAAGGGATTCCCCACTACTGGAGGCCTTAAAGTGGATGGTTCAAATGAGTCATAGAAGACTCAGGTCTTCCAGACTACCAAGTCCAAGAGTCTTACCTACCTCCCCACCTAGTTCCTAGGGGATAGGTTACTGCTAGCTCAGACCCTCCTCTCTTAGGTGTGGTAGGGTGCTTACAGAATCAGTCTGGTGGTCTGTCTGTCTGGTGAAGGCTGGGTGCCACATACAGATATCTGGTTGGGAGAGGCAGGAAAGCAGTATGGCAACATTGGCAGATTCCTGGGTTCCTGAATTCCACCAACTCCTTCTGTACCAGACGAACCTAAACCTAGCAGGACAACCAACAACCCAGCCTCCTCCTATCACTTTGGTGTCTGGAGAATGGGGCTGTAATACCTCAGATATTCTCAAAAGTCCCTTATACCTCTGAAATTCTATAATTCTGGGTTTAAGGGGAGCAAAGAACTATTGCCCAAAGAGCATGGCCCATGTTGATATCAACTGGTCAATGGACAATAAAAAAATGAACTGAGGGTTAGGATTTCCCCCAGGCATGGTGTTCCCTAGGGGAATTAGGGAAGTTGTGATGGGTAGAGTCAAAGTAGGAAGGATCAGTCAGTATTTGTTTGTATGTGACTTTTCCACGGAAATTAATATATATATATATATATATAAATATATATATATGCATGTTTGTGTGTGTGTGTGTGTGTGTGTGTGTGTGTGTGTGTGTGTGTGAGCCCACAGCTAGGCAAATAACAGAGAACATGGAATTTTAGGGATGGGCAAAAAGAGTATTAGCTCTGGAGCCATTGAGTCATGGTTCAAATACTTTCTCTGACACTGTGTGAACTTGAACAAGTCACCTCAGTTTCTTCTTTTGTTAAATGATGGGATTATACCTCTGGGGTTCCTTTCAGTTCTAGATCTATTATCCTGTGATCATACAGATGACAAATCTGAGGTCAAGAGAGGGGAAGTGATTTGTTTAAGGAAACACCACATTAGTCATGGAACAAAGTATAGAACCCAAGTATCCTGATTCCTTGTTCCATATTTTTTTCTACTTCTCATAGCTACCTCCTTTTCTGTGACTTTGCTTAGAAAGAGAGAAGGAGCGAGAGGGTGGGTAGGGAGGGAGAAAGGAAGGAAGGAAGAAAAGGAGGAAAAGGAGGAGGAAGAGAAGAAGGAGGAAAGAAAGGAAGAAACAGGGGAGGAGAGGGGAAAAGTGAGTTTTCTGGAGACATGGGATGGTGAAACTCAGAATGATCCTACTCTCTTTTCCCTTTATAGCAGAGACTATTAACCTGGGATCCATAAGGTTCTAAAATGAGATTTCATGGGTCCATGATCTTGAATGGGGAAAAAAAATTGCATCTTTTATTTTCACTAATCTCTAACTGAAATGTAGCATTCCCTTTAAATATGAGAGCAGGCAACAAATATGGTTCTGAGGAGGGGTTCCTGGGCTTCAGCAGATATCCAAAGGGTACATGAGATAAAAAGAAGACCCCCTGGTGAGCAAAGACAAGCCCTCCCCACTCCCAACCCCAAATAGCATTTAGAGGGTGAAGAGTAAGGTCAGATCTTCAGACTTTCTCTGCTTCCCAGCCCTTGCCTATTGCCCTCTGGCAGATTATTTGCCAGTGATAGATTCTCCATCTGGAGTGCTAGGTTGGGGGGGGGGCGCTCTCATCTCCTGTCTTTAGCTCCCACCCTCTCTCCCCCCACCTTGTCCTAGATGCATAAATTGCCACCTCTTGTCTTTGCTTCTTCTGACAGCCTGACCCATATTTAGAACTGGCTCCTGTGTCCCCTCCTGACATCCCCTTGGACCTAAGGTTCAAAAAGAGGAGAGGATTGTTTAGTCTCATGGAGAGGTGTGAGTATGCGTGTTTGCATGTGTGTGTGTGTGTGTGTGTGTGTGTGTGTGTGTGTGTGTGTGGTGTGTGTGTGGGAATGAAGAGGAAGGGAAGAAGAAGAAGGAGAAGAAGAAGAAGAAGAAGAAGAAGAAGAAGAAGAAGAAGAAGGAGAAGGAGAAGGAGAAGAAGAAGGAGAAGAAGAAAGGAGGAAGAGGAGAAGGGATGTTCCTGGGAACTCTCTTGAGGAGAGGGATGACCCAGAGCTCAGTACACACTGCTCCCCTCAAAAAGTTCAGAGTAACAATCCTAGATTAGAACTGAAGGTGTAAGCATTGTTATCTGAGGCTCTGGGAACTATTACTTCCCTATCCCCCACCCCAAATTACCACATATTCCCCATAATTATCTGCATGTTTTGGGGCAAGTCAATTAGGCTTTTCTGAGGATTCAGCTTCCTCATGTGTAAATGGAAAGGTTCTGCCACTTGAGGTTCTGAGGTGCTAGAGGATGACTCTAATCCTTGCCTAGTGATGAAGAAGTTGAGCCTATTATCTTCTAAGATTCCTTGTAGCTCAAAATCTATGGTCTATTGGAGAGTCTATAACTCTCCAAGGTAATGACCCTCCTCAACCCTACTCCCCCAGGAGCATCTCCCCTGTCCAAACTGATGATTCTCTTTTTAGGTAACTTTTCTTTCATAGATGGGGAAAATTGAACAAAACAATACTATAGTTTCAGTGTGTGTAAGCAACAGAAGAGCATGACAAGATATTTCACCTATTAGCATTTAAGATGGGAGGGATAAAAAAAAAGAAGAGGAAAAAGAAGGGCTGTCTGGACATTATAGATACTTAATACATGCTTACTTACTTAAGGTTGAGGGGCAAGGAAAGAAAAAAATAGAGGCAATATAGAGGAAAACATCCAGAGTTAGGGAATCCAGGTCCCTTAGTGATAATAATAGCTAAGATTTGTATAGTTATTTCTATATTATAGCTATAGATGCATGTAATACATATATATAGACATATGTAAATATATATGTATTGAATTCTCTCTTTTTCTTTCTTCATATATATATAAAATCTCATTTGATTTTCACAGAATTCCTGTGAGAGATAAGTTTTATCCCCATTTTATAAAGGTAGAAACTAAGACTAAGAGAAAGTAAGTCATGTAGTTAGTCAATGTGTGGGTTAGGATTTGAACTCAGGTCTTCCAGACTACCAAGTCCAAGAGTCTTACCTACCTCCCCACCTAGTTCCTAGGGGATGCGTTACTGCTAGCTCAGACCCTCCTCTCTTAGGTGTGGTAGGGTGCTTGCAGAATCAGCCTGGTGGTCTGTCTGTCTGGTGAAGACTGGGTGCCACACACAGATATCTGGTTTGGAGAGGCAGGAAAGCAGTATGGCAACATTGGCAGATTCCCGGGTTCCTGAGTTCCACCAACTCCTTCTGTACCAGATGAGCCCAAACCTAGGACAGCCAACAACCCAGCCTCCTCCTATCACTTTGGTGTTTGAAGAATGGGGCTGTAAACCTTTGGAACCTAGATAAGAATCCAGGAAGCTGCCTGTGTGTTCCTCACACAACCTCGGGGCTGGAGCTGAGGTAGTCATTCCTGATGTCTCCCCTCCACATACTTTGTTTCTCAGGACTCCCTTGACCTAGGTGTGGACAAACGTCTTCCTGTCTTGATTCAATTGAGACAACATTCTACTTTTTTCAATACAGTATTTTACTATACCTGGAAAAAAACAACTCTAAGAAAAAGAAATACACCAAAAATCTATCCAAAGTCACAAGAACCCTTCATTCAAGAACCTCTAATCTAACTTTTTTTAAAATTTCATTTAGGAAAGAAATTGAGACTCAGAAAAGACCAGCGTTTGATACACAATAAATTTGTAATCAGTTACCCAAATATAAACATATATAATTAATGATATTAGAGAACTGTTTTGTTCTGAAAACTGTACTTTTATTAATTGGATGATATCTTTCATAACTGTGTAGAAGAGATAAATTATTAACATGGCAAGAAAAATGATGAGACTAAATAAATGATATATATCCAAGATAAAATGGAAAAAGAAGAACAAGGGAAAAATCTTTATATCAGACATTTCAAATAATGCTTGACATGTGAAATATATAAGGAATTGACATAAGAACAATGACTATTCTCTTACATTTAGATAAATAGGGAAATGGTCAAAGGAGATGAGCAAGCAGTTCTCGAAAGAAATAAAAACGTCTTTAAAAATTCATGAAAAAAAGTTCAGCACTTCAATTGATCAGATAAATACAAATCAAAAGAACTCTGATATTTCATCTGATCCCCCATTCTCCTATCAAACTGGCAAAGAAAAAGTAGCTGTTAGGGCAGCTGGGGCCAAAAAAAGGCTCACTATTACAGGCCTGAGGCTATTAATTGCTTTAACCTTTTTTGAACATAGTAAAGAATTATACAAAAAGGTTACAAAAGTGTCCACAACCTCTTACCTAGTGGTTTCACTACTGGAATTATTACCTGACGAGGTTAATGGCAGTAAAAAAAGACCAGTCTGTACAAAAGATTCCGAGCAACATTGTAATATTGAAGAACAAGAAAGAAACTTTGTTGTTGTTTGGTTGTATCCAACTCTTTATGAACTCATTTAGGATTTTCTTGACAAAGATAGTGAACTGAGGTCTAGCTGCCATAAGAAACAGAGTGTCTTAAAATTCAACAAAGACTAAGTAGCTAGGAATCAAAATCAATAGAAAACAGGAGTAGGAAGACCTGAGTTCAAATGTGACCTTAAATATTTATTAGCTATGTGACCCTGGGCAAGTCACTTAACCCTGTTTGCCTCAGTTTTCTCATCTGTAAAATAAGTTGTAGAAGGAAATGGCAAACCACTACAGAATCTCTATGAAGAGAACCCTAAATGGAATTATGGAGAGTCAGACATGACTGAACAACAAAGAGTATATTATAGAATATGATTGTAGTGGAATGCTCCTGCACCATAAGAAATGATGGATATAAGTAATTCAAACAAACATGGGAGGGCATGTGAAATGATATGGAGTGGAGAAAGGGAGAAATGCCAGCTGTCTGAATCTGGGCAAGTCACTTAACTCCAATTGTGGAAGGAAGGAAGGAAGGAAGGAAGGAAGGAAGGAAGGAAGGAAGGAAGGAAGGAAGGAAGGAAGATGGAAATTAGAAAGGGGAGGAAGGGAAGGAGGGATGAAGAGGGAATGGAAGGAAGAAGCAAGTCAAGTACACAAATAAAGTGAAAGGGAACAACAAAATAAATGATAATGGGGTGATACTTTGGAAAGGTAAAACTTAGGTATCTCAGCAACATACATCTGGAAGAGCCATCACTCCTTCACCCCTAAAACACAGATACACAGACACAGACACAGACACAGACACAGACACAGACACAGACACACACACACACACACACACACACACACCCTATTCCCTATTCACTTTCCAATGCTATTCTTCTAGCTTGAAACAATAAAGAACTTGGAAGGCTCTGGCCCAGATTTAACATCTGTGTTTTCTACCACTTCATGTGGTCTTGTGTCTCCCTCACTCCCCATCCCAAGTAACCAGACAAACTTCCCACACTCTGGGAGACTATCCCTCATAATTCCCATCTCCCCCCCCCACTCTCTTGTTCTTATAATGCTTCTGTCACTTAGATGAGGGTCCAGGTGATCTCTGATACTGCTTAGAGCCCAATCCTCTATCTTGCTACCCCCTCCCCTCATCCTCAGAGGTTGTTCACACTCAACTCTCTACTCTCCATCATGTTCTGCACCCCCAGGGACACCCCACAGAGAGCTTCCACAGCCTCTCTGATGACTAAAACAGGAAGGCAGAACCAGTTCTGTTGGCCTTCAGTGCCATGTTGGCCTTCCTGTGTTCATGTGCATAGTGATGTGGGTGCCCACATCACTATGGTGAGCTGAGGTGATCTCAGTTCCCAGGGAAGTCTGATTCTCCTACAGTTTCCAGAGGGACCTGTTCAACTCATTTCTGAGAATCAGCTCCCGGAGAACTCCCTGCTAAAGCAGAGTGACTATGTGATAGCAAGGAAGATATTAGTAGCTCCCATGAGGGGGTTGGACATTTTCAGCTATGCTTTTGTTTGATCTCACTTTATTCTGTTATTCTTTCTTCAAACCTTTCCTCCAAAGAAAGATGAGCAGCTCAACTGAGGAGTGAGCTAAGCTTTTAAGGAAGATGTAGGTGGGGGCTGGTAGCTCAGAGAACAGAGGTAGTTGAGGGGTGGTAGGTCAAAGATTTGATCCTTTTAGGCTAAGACAGGGATCCAGGGCTTTGTTGATAGGGACTTGTTTTGTGTCTGGGGGGTGGGGTGTAGGAATTTACTGAGACCTTGCCAGGGAGGAACAACTAAAAGTTCATTGACCTCATCTCATAGCTTGGACAATGGGATGGGGAAGGAGAGTGGACAAAAGAGCCCAGGAGGAAATTCCATAGAAACAAACTAATGCAGGTTGAGTCACTGCAACTGAGACAGTTCATGATTCTGCCAAACGGGTTGAATTAAGAAGTAAGAAGAGCTGGTTTCTTCTCCTCTGTGGGCCAGTTCTCCTTGTCTATGGCCAAATAAAAACAATATCATTCCTTTCATGTGACTTCTTAGAAAGAATCTTTCTCAACTTGGAATAAGGGGAGTCTTCAAGAGATGAGAGAGTGACTTATACCAGATGAGACTAAGTTCTAATGGTCCACTAAGGGAGGTGTGGAAGTAGAGGAAAATCTCAGAAGCCAAGGGTTTATAATAGCTGCTATGGAAACCAAAGGGGGGCATTCCCAGCCTAGGGCAGTGTGGCCCTAGGGTCTTAGTGATTTGGGGACAGCAGCCCCACCTATTTCCCTTAGGAGGGGGCAAAATGCCACTACATTCTTTCCATTAGAAATAAGACAAAAAAGGAGAAAGAGAAGTGAAAGTCTGGACCTAGCCAGCAGCTGGTGAGAGTTCATTGTAAAGTTTAGCCATTGTGGGGAACATTGCCAGGTTGACTGTCCAACCATGCTGGTAGGAGGTCATGGCCTTTCTAGTCTTGGTGGAGCAGACCAGATCTTTCATCCTCTTTTCCTCCAACATCCATTTATTCACTATTTTGTAGGCAGTGCAGAGGATGGAGATTGAGAGTCAGGAAGAACTGAGTTCAAATTTGGCCTCAGATCCTTCTTAGTTGTGGGACTCTGGGAAAGTCACTTAATCTCTCTGCCTCAGTTTCTTCATCTGTAAAATGGATGTAATAATATCACATCCCAGAGTTAATGTGAGGATCAAATAAAATAAAAATTGTAAGGTGGGTAGCATATCATAGGTAGCTATTATTATGATTTATTATTATTATACAAATATGAACAGATACAATCCCACATACAGGGAAGGGCAGCTGGAGTAACAGCCCTGGAGTCAGGAGAACCTGAGTTCAAATCCAGCCTCAGACACTTATGAGTTGTGTGACCTTGGGAAAGTCACATAATCCTGATTGCCTCACATCCAGGGCTATCTATAGTTGTCCTGATCCATATTTGTTCACTGGATCCAGATGACTCTGGAAGGGAGAATGACTGGTGACTTTGCACAGCCCCCCCCCCCCCCGCACTCAAATCCAATTCATGTATTTGTCACAGCATCACCTCCCTGATACTATTATCTTCTTTGAGATTGAAGGACAAATCCCACAGCTAATTGAGAGAAGCTATTTCTGGCAAGACCAGTTTCCTGAAGGAGTATGTGAGAGCCTAGAGGGGCTCTGAGGCTAGTCTCCCTTTACCCTTTGCTTCCCATTCATTGCTCATTTGTATTTGATGGCTCCTGGTCCCCTTAGGTTAAGGTTTCAAGGTTTCTCAGGGTCAATTCAACTGAACATCCTTGCCATCAGGACAGTTGTAGCTAGGGAAACTTTTGGCAATGGAATACTCTGAGCTTGGGCCAGGCCAGGATCTAACTAGATCTGGACTTGAGATCTGCTCCAAAGAAGACAGTTGGGAAATAGGACCTCAAGTGACCAGGAGTGAATTCTCCCATTCTATTTCCTTGGACATTGAAGTCCTAATCCCATAGAAACCCATCCTGTCAGGGCTATGGTTAAAACACTGCCCCCCCCACGATGGATAAGAACCCCTGGGCTTCACTTCTGGGATCAGGGTCCTGTATGGGATTAGCATTGGGTTCCAGAATCTCCCCAGTTTGAGAAACTCAGCACATGAATATCAGGTTCTTCATCAATATTTTTTTAAGAGGATGGTGAAATATCACCAGAGATATGAGGGAGTTTGGGGGAATTTACAGAAACCAACAGAAAACTAGGTCTGCAATTTGGACTGATGAATCATTATTCTCTCCACAATTCTTTGCTCATTTCACCCAACTGGATTCAATTCAATAAGCAATTATTAACTGCTGACTATGGGTCAAGCATTCTGTAAGGCACATGGACAAAAAGACAAAATAAAATAAGGTCATTGCCTTCCAGGAGCTGGGGTGGGGCTGGGGCTAGGAATAAGGAGAAAGCAGGATAATGACAAATATGTATATAGACAATTAAATAGAAAATAAATAGAAAGTAATCAGTAGTAGTTAAGGGGAGGGAGAAATCTTTAGGAGAAGGCAGAAACTTAAATCGATTTAGGGGTTTGGAGGGCAGAGGCAAGGAGAAAGGGCAATTGAACTCCAGGGGAGAATGCCTTTCCAGGGCAGAGCCAAGATGACTGGCATGAAGCTAACCTGCTCCCAAAACCTCTCACCACCAAAGATAAATGAAGCATCTACTCTGACATTCACACTACAGATCCCATTGTGTGAGATAAAAATCCACTTAAAAAAATATAGAGACTCCTCTGAGCAAAAAGGAAAGTTTATTTTGACTTTTCTCGGAAAAAACGACATACTCCAAGTTTCACAAAGATAGTGAAGATTAAGGAACTGCCCCTTATATGGCCTAGCCCGATTCCCCCCTCCCTAAACACCCCTCTTCCAACCTGATTGGTTAAGGTTTTCAGAGTTACAATCTTTATGTGAAAAGTCTACTCACCAACAAAGAGAAGAAAAAAAGGTTTTCATAAATTATTACCTCACCATCCAGATGGAGAGGGTATCAGAAGATTTCTAATGACCCTCTGTTAAATGAATTAATGTCTGAATATGCAATGGATAAACTAAACTTTTTTAGTTTAGCACTTGTCAAACAAGAGAAGGCAGGCTACTGTTCTCACAGTCTATTATCAAATAGGTGGCTAACTAAGACTGCAAGGTCTCTTCTCTGGAAGTATTCTACTATTTCCCTCCCTAACAGAATCAATGCAAGGTTTTTCTGAAAATAGTCCACTGTTTCACTCCCTAGAATTGGGAGGGTGTCTGACTGGGAATGCAAGGCCTCTCTCCCTCTTCTAATAGTCTGTCTTTGCTTTATGATTTTTAACCCTGAGAGGACTTCACTAAGAATATTAACTATTAAGAGGGACTATTCCACTCACCACCAAGAAAAAGAGAAGATTTAAAGAAGTTTTCAACTGTAGACATTGTGGAGGATCTACAGGGAAGGTCTGTTGGGGGGGCAGTAAAATTCAGGAGGTGGGAGAGCAAGAAGGCCAGCAGGAGACTTTCAGCCACAGAGCAATCCAGGTTCCCACAACTTAACAATAACAGAGGTCCCAGCAGCTAGATAGCAAATTAGCAGGGAGGACTTCAGCCTCAAACAAAGTGAACCCTGAAAACACTTGGGTAAAAGACAGGAATGGGTTGGAAACAAACCACTATGAAGTCAGGACCTAGACATAAAAGAGGGGGAAAAAACCTCTGTAAAGGCAAGGCTTGGTCAGCATAGGCAACATCTTGGTCAGCAATAAGCAAGGGATCAGACCCCAGTCCCAGCAACATAAAAGCTTGGATCTATACTCCCTATATCCCAGGAGCAGAACTAAAACAACAAAGATGAACAAAAAGCTAAAAGAGTGCTCATTATAGAAAACTACAAAGATGAAAGCAATGCCATGTCTGAAGAAAGCAGTGAAAAATCACTCACAGGGGAAGGATCAAAACAGTCTATAAAATGGACTCAAATACAAAAGCTCATCGAAGAGCTTTAAAAAGTATTTAAAAACCAAAAAAAGAGAGGAAGAAGAAAAATGGAAAAAAGAAATGAAATTCATGCAGGAAAATTATGAAAAGTAGACTAAAGAAATCAACTCCATTAAAAAGCAAAAATAACCAACTAGAAAAAAGAAACATAGAAGCTAATTGAAGAAAGTAAAATCCTAAAAAATTAGAAATGAACAATTGAAACCAATGAATCTACAAGACTACAAGATTCTATCAAACAAAATTAAAAGGTTGAAAAAATTGGAGAAAGTACAAAGTACCTTTTAGGGAAAATGAGTGACCTGGAAAATAAATCCAGGAGATTCCACCTATGAATCATCAGACTACCAGAAAGCCTGGACCAACAAAAGAACCTGGAAAACATCATTCAGGAAATTATAAGGGAAAACTGTCCAAATCTACTAGAACATAGATAATAATATGACCATTGAAAGTATCCACAGAACCCTCCAGAAAGAAATCCCAGGACAAAAACTCCAAAAGCTGTAATAGCCAAATTCTAGAACCCTCAAATAAAGGAAAGAATATTGCAAGCAGCAAAAAGAAAATAATTCATATATAAAGGAAACACAGACTCACACAGGACTTATCAAGCTCAATACTGAAGGATCAGAACTGGAATAACATATTGTGGAGAGCAAAGGACTTGGAATTATAACCCAGAATATACTACCCTGCAAAATTCAGCATACACGCCAGGGGGAAAAGATGGATGTTCAAGGAAATAGAGAACTTCCAGAATTTCCTGACACAAAGACCAGAACTGAACAGAGAATTCAATCACCAAATAGATTACTGAAGATTTGCATTAAAAAAAAAAGGTAAATGGGGGCAGCTAGGTTGGTGCAGTGTATAGAGCACCAGCCCTGGAGTAAGGAGTACCTGAGTTCAAATCCA
Organism: Macrotis lagotis; assembly: GCF_037893015.1. Classification (NCBI taxonomy): domain Eukaryota; kingdom Metazoa; phylum Chordata; class Mammalia; order Peramelemorphia; family Peramelidae; genus Macrotis; species Macrotis lagotis. The sequence goes on along the minus strand of NC_133660.1, from coordinate 238,018,214 downwards.
GTCTCACACACTTAATAATTACCTAGCTGTGTGGCCTTGGGCAAGCCACTTAACCCCATTGCCTTGCAAAAACTTAAAAAAAATCAAAAAAGGTAAATGAAAAGAGGAAGGAAAAAACAAAACAAAACAAAATAAATGTTGGTTAAGATTATAAAATTGTATATAACCCTAAAAGGGAAGATATAACACTTCTAATTCTTTAGAACTTTACTTCTCTAAGGATAATTAGAGGGTAGAATATGATTGAAGAGAGTGGACCTAAAGAATAGAGATTTAATTGGATCTTATCTCCTCATTGTGGAGGTCCAAGAACTCATCACTATGTTTGAGACAAAAAGCCCTGAAGAAAAGCAGAAGTGTTTTAAAACAAAAAGCCATTCCCCAATTGACAAATGGTCAAAGGATATGCAAAGGCAATTTACAGATGAGGAGATCAAAACAATCCATAGCCATATGAAAAAATGCTCTAAATCATTCTTTATCAGAGAAATGCAAATTAAAGCTTCTCTGAGGTACCACCTCACACCTCTCAGATTGGCCAATATGACCAGAAAGGATAATGATCATTGTTGGAAGGGTTGTGGGAAATCTGGGATACTATTACACTGTTGGTGGAGCTGTGAACTCATCCAACCCTTCTGGAGAGCTATTTGGAACTATGCCCAAAGGGAAACAAAAATGTGCATACCCTTTGACCCAGCAATACCACTACTGGGTCTATATCCTGAAGAGATGATGAAAAAGGGTAAAAACATCACTTGTACAAAAATATTTATAGCAGCCCTGTTTGTGGTGGCAAAGAATTGGAAATGAAGTAAATGTCCTTCAATTGGGGAATGGCTTAGCAAACTGTGGTATATGTATGTCATGGAACACTATTGTTCTATTAGAAACCAGGAGGGGCGGGATTTCAGGGAAGCCTGGAGGGATTCTAATGAAGTGATGCTGAGTGAGATGAGCAGAACCAGAAAAACATTGTACACCCTAACAGCAACATGGGGGTGAAGATCAACCTTGATGGACTCGCTTGTTCCATCAGCAATCTGGAGCAATTTTGGGCTGTCTGCAAAGGGGAGTGCCATCTGTATCCAGATAGGGAGATGTGGAGTTTGAACAAAGTTCAAGGACTATTCCCTTTAATTTAGGAAAAAAAACAGCTATCTTATTGTCTGATCTTGTTACCTCTTAGACTTCTTGTCTCTTCTTTAAGAATATGATTTCTCTCTCATCACACCCAATTTGGATCAAGGTACAACATGAAAACAAAGTAAAGACTGACAGATTGCTTTCCATGGGGGGGGGAGTAAGATTGGGGAGAAAATTGTAAAACTCAAATAATATCTTTAATAAAAATAAATTTTAAAAAAGACTAAGACCTGACTAGTCCGAAGTAAAAAAGAAAGAAAGAAAGAAAGAAAGAAAGAAAGAAAGAAAGAAAGAAAGAAAGAAAGAAAGAAAGAAGGAAGAAAAGAAAAGCAGGGGTGTTAACTTAAAACTTAAGTGTCTCCTTATCCTTGATTCAATTTGATCACACAGTACTTAGCACTTTGACTAAAGAGGGAATCACAAACTCCAAGTTTCTGAATCAGTGTCTTTTTAATGCAATCATTAGTAAAGTTCTCAGGTGAGACCTCCAGAGCCTCCCAAAGCTTAGAGATTTTTAAGATTCTTATGGTTAATTAGATCAAGGTTTGACTTAATAGATGTTTCACTTAACATGGTGTCAAGTACCATGGGTGGAGGGGGGAGGTAAAGTGTGAAAGAAAATAGACCTGGGGGGAGAGGTACAATAGTTCAATAATGATATGGCTTTGGATGATTCTTTAGCTCCTGAGGAGAATTATGTGTACTAGAAAGATACTTGAAGAAGGGGTAAGATAAATAATGATTCTAATTATAATTTGATGCAATTTGAGTCAATGCTGCTTATCAAGCAATCAAGTAAACAATCTGTGATGATATTTTGATAACAATAGGAGCTTATCAAATAATCAAAGTGTGATTGATGACACCTGATTAATAATATTAGCATAATAAATAATACCAAGAGGCACAGAGACTTATAATTTTAGAGGGAAAGAAGGGAGAATGTGAATGCTGAGTAAATTCTATTCAATAGATTTAGCCCAGTGAAGGAATAAGATACATTCCCACCTAGGTTTAAAAAATCTAACTTAATTACAGGGAAGGGGGGGGGACAGGGAATGGGAAAGATAAGGGAAGAAAGGGCTGATAAAGGGAAGGTATAAGTGAAAATAAACTGAAAGTTAAATTTCTAAAAGATAAGTCAAAGGGGAAAGGTAGTAAAATTTTGGTGAGGAGGAATAAGAGAAAAGGAAAGAGATAAATCTAAATGGAGAAAGACAGCATGGAAGGAAACAGAGAACTAATAGTCTTAACTGTAAATGGGATGAACTGTCCCATAAAACAGAAGCAGATAGCAGAATGGATTAAAAACCAGAATCCTACGATATGTTGTTTACAAGAAACGCATTTTGAAGCAGAGAGATATACACAGGGTAAAGGTAAAAGGTTGGAGCAAAATATATTATGCCTCAGCAGAAGTAAAAAAATCTGGGGTAGCGATCCTAATCTCAGACAAAGTAAAAGAAAAAATCAATCTCATTAAAAGGGATAGGGAAGGAAAAACTACATCTTAAAAAACACCATTGGTAATGAAACTATATCATTACTAAACATGTATGCACCTAGTGGTATAAGTATCCACATTCCTAGAGGAAAACCTGAGTTAATTACAAGGAGAAATAGAGAACAAAACTTTAATAATGGGAGACCTCATTCTCCCTCTCTTAGAACTAGATAAATGTAACAACAAAATAAACAAGAAGGAGGATAAGAAGGTGAATGAAATCTTAAAAAAAACTTACATATAATAGACCTCTGGAGAAAACCTAATGGAGTTAGAAAGGAATATAACTTTTTCTGGGCAGTACATGGCACCTTCTACAAAATTGACTATGTATTAGGGCACAAAAACCTTAAAATCAAATGCAGAAAGGTAGAAGTAATAAATACACATTTCTCAGACCATTATGCAATAAGAAATATATGCAATAAAGGGTTAGGTAAAGATAAACTAAGAACTAATTGGAAATTAAAAAACCTTATCTTAAATAATAGGTGGATCAAACAATAAATAATAGAAATAATCGATAATTATATCCAAGAAAACAATAATAATGAAACATCATACCAGAATTTATGGGATGCAGCAAAGGAAGTTTTGAGGGGAAATTTTATATCTCTAATTGCCTATATGAATAAAATAGAGAAAGAGGACATCAATGAATTGGGTATGCAACTAAAAATGCTAGAAAAAGAACAAATTAAACAACCCCAATTCAATACCAAATTAGAAATTCTGAAAATCAAGGGAGATTAATAAAATTAAAAGCAAGAAAACAATTTATCTCAGAAATAAAACTAAGTGATAGTTTTATGAAAAAACCAATAAAATAGATAAACTTTAGTTAATCTGATTTAAAATGAAGAAAGAAGATAACCAAATTGCCAGTATCAAAAATGAAAAGGGTGACCTAATCACCAATGAAGAGGAAATTGATGAGATAATTCAGAGCAGTTACTTTGCCAGGACTGGTGCTCCATCCACTGCACCACCTAGCTGCCCCATTATTATTTTTTTTTAGTTTTAATTCTAATTTTTTTCCTCTTTCCTTTACTTTATTGCTCATGAGGGTCTATATTTCTGGGGGGGGTATTATGTTTACTCTTAAACAAGAATAATTTGGTAATGTATAAAAAACATCATTTGTAAAAAAATAAATAAATATTAGAGTATTTTTAAAAAGAATAATGGTTTTCTTTTCTTTTTTCAGCCCTCATTCTACTAAACATTTATTTATTTTTAAAAAATTTTTTATTTTTGTAAAAATGATTTTTTATACATTACTAAAATATTCTTGTTTAAGAGTAAACATAATACCTTCCCCACCAAAAAAAAATATTTACCCTCATGAGAAATAAAGTGAAAGAAAGAGAAAAAAAATGTGCTTCAGTCTGTGTTCTGATAGCACCAGCTCTGTCTTGGGTGGATCACATTCTTTATGATAAGTCCATCACAAAAGCTACTTCCATATTTTTCCATTATTGCTATTGCTGATCGCAACTCCCTCCATCCATACCTCCCCACTACCATATACTATATTTTCTCTCTCCTTTCAGTCTGTCCCTGTTCTAAAATGTGCTGTAGGGTAGCTGAGTAGTGCAGCAGACTGATCACTGGCCCTGGGGCCAAGAGACCCTGAGTCCACATACCACCCCGGAGACCCAGCAAGCACCCAGCCCTGTGGTCCCAGACAGGCCACCTAATCCCAGCCCCTTGCAAGAAGTAAAATAGAAAATGTGTTATTTCTGACTACTCTCCCCCACGGTCCACCCTCTCCTCCATCACCCACATCCCCCCCCCTTCTCCTTTCCCCCTTCTCTCCTTTTTACTCTAGATGTCTATACCCTATTGAGTGTGCATACTGTTTCCTCTCTGAGCCATTTTCTGATGAGAGTGAAGGTACCCTCATTCCCCTTCACCTTCCCCCCTTCCATATCATTGCAATAGCTCATTGCAATGAAAAAAAATCTTTTATATGAAATATCTTAGCTTATTCCACCCCTCCTTTCTCTTACTCCCAGTACATTTCCCTTTTAGCCATTGACTCCATTTTTACACTATATTATATCTTCAAATTCAGCTCTCTCCTATGCTTCATCTAAAAAAGCTCCTTCTACCTGCTCTATTAAATGAGAAGTTTCATATGAGTATTATTAGTATCATTTTTCTATGCTGGAATACATGTAGTTCACCATCATTAAGTCCCTCATATTTTCCCCTTCTCCTCCACTCTCTATGCTTCACCTGAGTCCTGTATTTGAAGATCAAACTTTCTGTTCAGGTAAGGCCATTTTAACAGGAACATTTGAAATTCCCCTGGTTCATTGAAAGTCTATCTGTTTCCCTGGAAGAGGACATTCAGTTTTGCTGGGTAGTTGATTGTCAGTTGCATTCCAAGCTCTTTTGCTTTCCTGTATATTATATTCCAAGCCCTATGAGCTTTTAATGTAGTTGGTGCTAAGTCCTGTGTGATCCTGACTGCAGTTCCACGATATTTGAATTGTGTCCTGGCTGCTTATAATATTTTCTCTTTGACTTGGGAGTTCTGGACCTTGGCTATAATATTCCTGGGGGCTGTTTTTTGGGATCTCTTTCTGGGGGAGATCTGTGGATTCTCTCAATTTCTATTTCCCCCCCTCTGTTTCTAGGATATCTAGACAATTTTCCTGTAGGAATTCTTTAAAAATCATGACTTTCAGGTATCCCAATAATTTTTAAATTATCTTTCCTGAATCTGTTTTTTAGATCAGTTGTTTTTTAAATTAGATGTTTCACATTTTCTTCTAATTTTTCATTCTTTTGATTTTGAAGTATTGTGTCTTGACTTCTCATAAAGTCATCAGCTTCCTTAAGCTCCATTCTACATCTGAGGTATTTGTTTTCCTCAGAGAGCTTTCTTATCTCCTTTTCCATCTGGCCAATTCTGCTTTTTTTAAAGCATTCTTCTCCTTGATATCTTTTTGAACTGTTTTATCCATTTGACCTATGCTGGTTTTTAACATGTTATTTTCTTCAGCATTTTTTTTTTGGATCTCCTTGACTAAGCTGCTGACTTATTTTTCATGTTTTTCCTGTATCTCTCTCATTTCTTTTCCCAATTTTTCTTCTATATCCCTTACTTGATTTTCAAAATCTTTTTTGAGCTCCGTCATAGCCTGAGCCCAGATGCAGGAGCTTGTACTTCCTCATCTTCAGATTGAGTATTTTGATCCTTCTTGGGATCATAGACAATATATTTCTCAATGGTGTTCCTCTTTTTTCTTTGTTTACTCATTTTCCCAGCTTGTGCCTGGTTTTGGGGTGTTTCCTGAGCTTTTGATTATTATTGAGATACCTCCCCACCCTGGTTTTCTTAGTATTTCTTTTTTTTCTTTAATTTTTATTTAAGGCAATGAAGTTAAGTGACTTGCTCAAAGTCACACCACTAAGTAATTAGTGTCTGAGGTCAAATTTGAACTCAGGTCCTCCTGGATCCAGGGCCGGTGCTCTATTCACTGTGCTACCTAGCTGCCCCTTCTTAATATTTTTTAACCCTAAGAGGACTTCACTAGAAATATTAACCCTAAGAAAGTTTTATTGGGAATATTCCACTCACCATCAACAAATATATTTAATGGCAACAAACTTGGAGCATTTCCAATAAAGTCAGGGGTGAAACATTGTCTTTATTATTTTTTTTTATTTTTTTGCAAGGCAATGGGGTTAAGTGGCTTTCCCAAGGCCACACAGCACATAATTATTAAGTGTGTGAGGCCGGATTTAAACTCAGGTACTCCTGACTCCAGGACTGGTGTTCTATCCACTGCCCATTATCACCATAACTTTTCAATATATTATTAAAAATGCTAGCAATAGTAATAAAATTGGGCGGCTAGGTGGTGCAGTGGATAGAGCACTGGCCCTGGAGTCAGGAGTACCTGAGTTCAAATCTGATCTCAGACACTTAATAATTACCTAGCTGTGTGGCCTAGGGCAAGCCACATTTAAAATAACTGTAGACAACATTAAATACTTGGGAATCTACTTCCTAAGACAAACCCAGAAATTGTATGAACACAGTTATAAAGCACTCCTCACCAAATAATGTCAGATCTAAATAATTGGAAAAATTTCACATGCTCATAGTTAGGTTGTCATAATAAAAATGACATTCTTCCCAAATTAAATTATTTATTCAGTTCTATACCAATAAAACTGCCAAATAACTACTTTACTGAGATGGAAAAAAATAACAAAATTCATCTGGAGCAACAAAAGGGCAAGAATAACAAGGGAACTGATTTAAAAAAATGTGAAGGAAGGTGGTCTAGCTCTAACAGATGTAAAACTATACTATCAAGCAGCAGTCATCAAAACTACCTGGTACTGGTTAAGAAATAGAATAATGTAAAAGTGGATTAGGATAGGTTCAAAAGAAATTGCAGTAAATGACTACAGCAATTTACTGTTTGACAAACCCAAAGACATTAGCCTCTGCGATAAGAACACACTGACAAAAATTGTTGGAAAACTGGAAAACAGTATAGCAAAAATTAGGCATAGATCCACATCTCACACCTTATAGAAAAAAAGGTCAAAATGGGTACAGGATTTAGAGATAATGAGCAATACCATAGATAAATTAATATTATCTATCTGATCAATGGAAAAGGGACAAATTTATGATCAAACAAGAATTGGAGCACATTATAAATTGCAAAATGAATGATTTTGACTATATTAAATTGAGAAGTTTTTGCACTAATAAAATCAGTATTGCCAAAATCAGAAGGAAAGCAGAAAGTTGGGAAACAATCTTCACAGCCAGGAATTCTGATAAAGGTCTTACTTCTAAAATATAGAGAGAATTGCATCAAATTAATAAGATCACAAGTCATTCCCCAATTGATAAATGGTCAAAGGATATGAACAGATGAAAAAATGCTCCAAATTACTATTAATTAGAGGAATGCAAATTAAAACAACAATGAGGTATCATCTCACACCTATTAAATTAGCCAAGATGAGAAAAAAGGAAGATGATCAGTGTTGGAGAGGTTGTGGGATGATTGGGACATTGATGCATTGCTGGTGGAGTTGTGAATGGATCTAACCATTCTGGAGAGCAATATGGAACTATGCTCAAAGAGCAATGAAACTGTTCATACCCTTTGACCCAGCAATTCCAATTCTAGGACTATATCCAGAAGAAGCTGTAAAAAATAGGAAAAGTCCTACATGTTCCAAAATATTCAAAGCAGCTCTTTTTCATAGTGGCAGAGATTTGAAAATTGAGGGGATGCCCATCAATTGAGGAATAGCTAAACAATTTATGGTACATAAATACTATGGAATATCATTGTTCTATAAGAAACTATAAATGGTCAGACTCTAGAGAAGCATGAAATGACATGTAGGATCTGATGCTGAGTGAAGGGTGTAGAACCAAGAGAACAATGTCCACATCAATAACATTGTGAGATGAATGACCTTTATGAAAGCAGCAGAGAGCTAGGACAATTGCATTTGACTGGCTTTGAACTATATTATACCCACCCAGAGGAAGAAAAATAAACCAAAAAAAATGCAGAAAAAAAAACCATTTCAGAATCTGATGAACAATTTATAAAAAATATCTCTTATGTATCCCTTTCCCTTAATCCTAATTCCTCATGCAAAAATTACTAATTTGTAAGCATGTTTAACAAAATATGTATATAAAATGCTAACCTGACTGTTTGTTCCCTGCTGAGAGGAGGGGGTTGGGAAGGGAGGGTGGAGGGAAATTTTGTAACTTGGAAATATGCATGTATATATCCATGAAAATAAATAAATTTAAAAAAAGAAGCCCAGGAGAAAGAGCAAAGGTATCAGATGAATTATTATAAATCTAATGCTGTGCACATAGAACATTTGGAGATCAGTTTGGAGGGTAGAGCAGTTGGGAGAGAAATTTATAATTAGCCTGAGGAGGGGAAAAGTTTCGAACTAGTTTGCGAAGGATTTTTTTTTTATTTTTGCAAGGCAATGGAGTTAGGTGACTTACCCAAGGTCACACAGCTAAGTAAGTATTGAGTGTCTGCATCTGGATTTGAAGTCAGGTCCTCCTGACTCCAGGGCCACTGCTCCATCCATTGTACCACCTAGCTGCTCTGTGAAGGATTTTAAATGCCAGAGTTTACATTCATGGTCAGACCTGTGCTTTGGAGAGACCATCAAAGGACTGAACTCAGACGGGTCCCAGCCACCAGAGACTAGCTCAGTAGATCAGCATGGCAGGATCCCAAACCCAGCTCTCTGGGGTCTGTCTCAGGGCTGATCTGAGCTTCTTTCTTCCTCTGCCCCCATCCCCTGTAGAATAAGGAGGGTTGGAGTCCATAACTGACCTCTTCCAATTCTGAGCTTCTGATGATCTCTTTTTCACCGGGAAAGACTCACATGAACTGATTTGAAGTGAAGTGAATAGAACTAGAAAAACATTGTACACAATAACAGTAATATTGTTTCATGAAGAACTGTGAATGACTTAATGATCCAAGACAATCCCAAAGGACTAATGTGATGAAGCAAACTATCTGCCTCTACAAAAAGAACTAATATTGCTTAAATATAGACTGAAACATGCTATTTTTCACTTTGATTTTTATTTTTTATTTTTGTCTTCTTGTACAAAATGACTAATATGGAAACATTTTACATAATTGAGCATGTATAATCTATATCCGATTTCTCACCATCTCAGGCAGTGGGTAGAGAAGGGACAGAATTTGGAACTCAAAACTTAAAAAAAAAGTTAAAATATTTTTAACATGTAATATGGGAAAATAAAATACATTAAAAAAAGACAAGTGAATCTTTTTTTCAATTTGAGAACAAGTAGGTGGGTCCCACAGCGCTCTTAGAAGACTCTTATCACAGAAGTCTTAGCTCTAAAAAGTCTACCAAGTGTTTCCCACACATTCCTGAGGAATCCAGGGAGAATTGTTTTATTTTACAAATGAGGAAATTGAAGTCTGAAAAGTAATAGATGCCTCTCAATGAGGCATAGAACAATGAGGAATAAAACCTAAGTCCCGATTCCAAGTCCAGTCAATCAATAAACATTATTGAGGGCGACTAGGTGGTGCAGTGGATAGAGCACCAGCTCTGGAGTCAGGAGTACCTGAGTTCAAATCCGACCTCAGCCACTTAATAATTACCTAGCTGTGTGGCCTTGGCAAGCCTTGGGAAAAAAAGGGGGGGAGGGGAAGATTTGTATGAATTTTTTTAAAAAGTAAAAATGTCTCTTATTTTATTTTTCTCAATTACATGCAAAAGTCATTTTTAGCATTCATTTTTTAAAATGTGGAATTCCAGCTTCTCTCCTCCCCTTGCTATGGATGAGACTTACACTGATGCAGTGAACTAAGCGGAGCAGCATCATTTTGGGGACGGGGGGGGGGTTATGTTTTCTTTTATTGTAGAAATGTGAAAATAAATAAATAAATCATAGGGGGAAAAAAAGGTCGTGGGGCAGGATCGCAGCCGAAGCAAGGGCAGCACTGTGAAGGCCCAGGAGCGGGGCGCAGCCCCGGCCGGCGGGTCCTCGGTTCCGCCACCCCCCCCCCCGACTTGGGCTCGCCTCAGTCGTCTCCTCCTTCAGCCGGGACAGCTCCGGGGGGGGCGGGGCGCGTCTTTGTAAGTTTCCGAGCCGCGGGGGAACGTCAGTTGCCAGCCATAAGCAAGCGTCCTCCCGGAGCCGGAAGCAGCCCGGACCGAGAAGCGCGCGGCCCCCAGAACGCCCGCTGGCCGGACCTCGAGGGCGCGGGCGGCCGTTTCCGGGGGGGGAGCCCTTCTGAGGCGAACGCGGCGGGTCGCGTGACTGGAGGCCGAGGCGGAAGCGCCGGTGACGGAAGCGGAGCGGCGCCCGGGCCGGGCCGGAGCGGGCCGAGATGGCGGCGGCGGCGGGGGCGACGGCGTGGAGCGGCTTCCTGCGGCTCTGCTTCGTGTTCGGCCTGTCCTTCCTGGCGCTCACCGGGCTGCTGCTGGTGCAGCTGGCGAACGCGGCCAAGGTGAGCGGCCGGCGGGGACCCTTCCCGGCTCGTGCGCCCCCTTGTTAGGCCGAAGCTCCCTGGAGGCCGGAGCGCGGCGTTAGCAAACCGCCAAGCGGGGATCCCGGCCCCCCGCCCCCGAGAACAGGCTTCTTGCCCCGGTACCCTCATCACCCTCGTGCCCCGGGATGCTGCCGGGCATTAGCGTCCCCGGTAACCAGCGCCCTGCCCCCCCACCGGGTCCTGATGGAAGCGCCGGCTCCGAAACCCCCGGCCGGAGGCCCCCTGACCGACTTGTCCTGCTTCCAGACCCAGCGAGGAGGAGCCCCTTCCGTTCCCACACTTCTGAGCCTGACTGCAGCCCCCCAAATCCCTCGTCCCCTTGAAAATGCCAGCCCATAGAGCACCGGCCCTGGAGTCAGGAGGACCCGAGTTCAAATCCGGCCTCAGACACTTAATAATGACCTAGCGGTGTGGCCTTGGGCAAGCCACTTAACCCCATTGCCTTGCAAAAACCTAAAAAAAGAAAAAAATTCCAGACCCCATGGGGTCCGCCCCAGGCTCCACCAAAAGTTATGTCATTCCTTCATTTGCTGGGAGCTCTCAGAAAATCGCTGGTCCTGATCAGAACCTTTCCCTTTCTTTGACCCAACACCATAACTCCCCTCCTCCCCCCAACAAACACAGCCACCTGTGCCAAGATATTCTCTAAAATTCAAGCCCCTTAAAACTGCCTCACCCTCAGCCCTCAGTGTTCTATCTCCATCCACTCCCACTTCCAAATGCCAGACCTTCAACAGGAACCCTTTCCTCCAACTTCCCACTACACCATCCCAGGTCCTGACAGAGCCCTGCCCCCTTGTCATCACTGGACTTTATTTTATTTTTTATTTATTTATTTTAGGTTTTTGCAAGGCAAATGGGGTTAAGTGGCTTGCCCAAGGCCATACAGCTTAGGTCATTATTAAGTGTCTGAGATAGAATTTGAACCCAGGTACTCCTGACTCCAAGGCCCGTGCTTTCTCCCCTCCTATTCACTGCACCACCTAGCCACCCCTTCTTTTTTTTTAGATTAAACACATCTCTTTCCATATCTCTTATGTTGTACTTGTTAGAATGGTCTCTTTACAGAGACTCCCAGATTTTCTCCTGAAATCTCTAGTCCTGATAAAGCACTACTGAGATGCCAGGTCCTGGTATTCCTGCCATCACCTCCAGCACTTAAACCCTACCACCATTTTCCTTATGGCTCCTTCACTTGTCTCCAGACTCATAGTAAAACCCTCTTTCTTTAGTTCTCACAGAAAGTTGTGCCTTGAAACTTCCAGATAGATTCCTGTTTACTTAGGCAGTCAGGTCTTCACAGGAATCTTTCCCGTAACATTGGGTCCTGGCAGTAGCCCCTTTCCTAAATCTTTTGGCCCTCATAGAAACTTCCCCCACACCAGTGCATTGTGTCAGAGAGTCCCTGTAATTCTTTGTCCTGGTGGGACACCCTCCAAGACACTGACCAATAAGCCAGTACTGGACTCTGCTATGAGGATCCAACATCCAGACTTAGGGAATATCTCAGTTCTAACAGGAGGCTTTCCCCTTCCACTCCCACTTTTACTTTGTCCCAACAATATATCTTGGTGGGGACCTTTCCTCTTATAGCTGGACAGAACCCCCTTCCACAAGAATTTAGTCTGACTTTTCCTAAAAATTTCCCTAAAACTTATGATCTTGGTTCTGTCTTCTGGTATCGGACAGAATAAGCATCATTGCTCTTCCACATGATGGTCCTTCAGATACTTAAGGACAGTTGTCATGTCCCCCTAGGGGATTCTCCATGTTACAATACTTTAATTTTTCCTTATACCACACGGACTCATGATCCTTTATCAATCTGGTTGCTTGCTGTTGAATACTTTCCGACCTGTTGATATCCCTTTTAAACTCTAGTGCCTGGAACTGAACAAGGTGATCTAACTAGGGTAGTGTCTTACTTTGTGGAAGCTCTGCTTCTCAATTCAGCCCAATATGTTATCAACATTTTTGCCTGTCTTATCACCCTGCTTCCCCAGTTTGAATTTTAGTCCACTAAACTATCCTTCCCATCTTTTTTAGAATTTATTATTATTATTATTATTATTATTTTAGGTTTTTGCAAGGCAGTGGGGTTAAGTGGCTTGCCCAAGGTCTCACAGCTAGGTAATTAGTGTCTGAGGTCAGATTTGAACTCAGGACCTCCTTCTCCCCTCCTATTCACTGCACCACCTAGCCACCCCTTCTTTTTTTAGATTAAACACATTTCTTTCCATATCTCTTATGTTGTACTTGTGAGAATGGTTTTTTGAATCCAAGTGGGAAGCTTTAAATTTGTCTTCAATGAATATACTCCAGTTTGATTCAGCCCAATGTTCTGACCTTGTCAAGATCTTTTTGGATGCTTTCATCCTTTCTCCCAAATTTACGTAATCTGCAAATTGATGAACATTCCATCTGTGCCTTTACTTAAATAATTGATAAAAATGTTAAACAATTAAGGACAATCACAGAGACTTCCTGCTAAGTGGACATTGAACCATTACCATGTACTCTTTGAGTCCAGCTATTCAGCCATTTCCAAAATCCTAATTGTTTTGCTGGCTCATTCCACATGTGTATACATGTGCGTGTGTGAAAAGCTAGGTACTTTTTTTTAGCATTCTCTTGATCCACCAAGTTTAGGAACCTGATAGTTTTGGAAAAACAGAACAAAATTAGTGTGGGATAACCTGTCTCTGATAAAGCCATCTTTGTAATTACCATCTCTTTGATAGATACACACTTAATCTTGGTGTTAATGAGCCAATATAGAATTTTTACAGGAGTTAAAAGTCAAGTTAACTGGCCTCCACTTTGCAGACTTTGTTTTATTCTCTTTTTTGAAAACAGGACTGGTATTTTCTCTTTACCAGTATTGTGATAACTTCTCTCAGTTTCCATGATCTTTCACATATCATTGACAGTCGTTAAGAGTCATAATGTTGAAGAGAATTGTTCACCTGGCCAGGCAACTTGAGTTATCGAAGGTCACCAGGTGCTATCTTTCCTCCTTCTCTTCTTAATTATCAGTTAACCATTTTAGATTCCCTAGAGACTTCCAGCACTAAGAGAATCTCCCTCACCTCCATACCCAATTGCAGTTGGTGCCTCAGCATTAATTCTGGGCTATGGCAGAAGTCCCCTTGGTCTGACCAGATCCTTTCCCCAACTCTGGGTCTCATAGGCCTCTCTCCAAAGACCTTACCACATCCTGAGCCCTATTAGGAGGCTCCTCCTAAAACTTGCAGTTCTGTTAGGAGGATTCTGAAACCTTCAGTCCTGATATCTCCCCCCAAAACATTAAAGAACATCTCCCACCCACCCCCCGACACCAAGCACTGAGCAGAGGTTCCCTCTCCCAAAAAAGTCTTTTTCTCTGGCAGTTCTTCTTCCTTCCCAGGACCCTCACCCCAAAGAGCTAACTCCAGCAAGGAAACACAAGAAACCTGGTCCTGAGGGAGCCCTTCTCTGCCTCCCCAGGACCTCCTGCTTCCTCTGCTATTTACAGCTTACAGTTGTACTATCACTTTAAGTCTCTGCTTTCTTCACAGTGATGCTGTGAGGTGGTGTCTGTTAGGAAGCGGAGGGCCAGACAAGTCCATGGGTTTCTCACAGGTTAACTCTAAGCCTTTACTCAGTACCCACTCTTTGCTAGGACAGAAATCCCAACCCACTCCTCTCCTTGGGGATTGGGGAAGGTCAGAGGTAGAGCCTTTTTTTCAAGTCAAGAAGAATTATGAAATACCCACTGTGCCTCTAGCACGATGATATGTGACAGGGATACAGAGAAAAGTAAAAAATAATCTCCTTCCAGGAAGCCATGGACAAATGAGGGACACACCATGTAAACTCCTGTACAAATGAGAGTTCTGTAGGTTAAATTCTAGATCATGTCAGAGGAAGATTAAAGAAGGTTGAGTGGCCCATAATTTCTGTGCTTCTAGGTTTACTATTTGTGTGATCATGAAGTCATTTCTTAGTCTGTTTCCTTCTCTGTGAAATGGAGTGGCGATAACCCACCTCTTGAGATCTTGAGATCATGAGATCATTGAGATAAAAATGTATAAAGGGCTCAACACAAGAGAATTTAAGAAACTTAACAGCACCGACAGTGGGGGAGGAATGAGATGACTTCCATGGCAGGTTGCATTTGATTTGAACCTTGTAGAAGGCTAAAGATCCTAAAATATAAAAGTGAAGAGGCTATGTATTTCCTAGCATGGGGGACACCTGTGTGCAGGAACTAATAGGCTAGCCTCATAGACCACGGGTTTGCTGCCAGATATCACATGCAGCCATCTGCCCACATTCAGACCATCACCAGAAGTCCTGTTTCCTATCAAATCAGGCCATGTGGTGAATGGTTCTGGAAAAGGCAACATAACATTCGCTGTAATCGTCATTATATTTAAGTCATGCTACTATTAATTGGTGCTGTGGTCTTAAGAAATGGAGGACAAATTTATTATAAGTACCTACCGTATTCCAGCCTCTATGTGCTGAGGAGACAGAAACAAAGAATGGAATAATCTCTCTTCCCCAGGAAGGAACAGCAAGTTCATATAGAGGATATCTCAAACGTCTTATTGCCGTTTTACATTTTAGTAGCTTAAAATTGCCCTATGATTCTGTGGACCCCCTATTTCTATGGGGGGTATATAGAATAAATATTAAAGGGAACAAATAAAATGTAGTTTGGGGGGGGAAGGAACTAGCAATTGAGGGGATCAGGGTAAGACCTTATTTAGAAAGTGGTTCTTGAACTGTTACTTAAAGGAAGAGAGGGATTCTGTGAGGTGGAGAGGAGGTGGACTTCTACATTTCTATCATAGGGATGGCAGGTGTAAAGGCACCAGGATGGTCAGTGGTGTATTGTGTAAGGAGGAGAGAGACCAGTTTGGGTTGCAGAGAGTGCTAGAGGGGGAGCTGGTCTAAGTTAATTTCAGGGTTCTTTTGTACTGTTCCACACTGTCTCTTGTTATATACCCCTTTGGATCCCTGGAAAAGGACATTATTCCCATTTCCCACATCCCAAGACCTCCCTCCCCAATCCTGAATCCAAGGCATTCTAACCTTGCTAGTACTCTTGGTCTAAAGTTTTCTCCTTTCCCTTTTGTGGTTGTCCCAAGTTATACAATATTCTACTTTTTTTACCCTTTTTCTGGTGCTTCTCTTTCCCTCTGTCAATGCTCCTTCCTTGTATCCTTTCTGAAGCAGCCCATTCTGTGGTTGGACAAATCTTAATTGTGAGGAAGGCCTTCCTTATAGTCTACTCTCTTTGCTCTGCCTTCTTGGGCTAAGCAGAACAATTCCACATGACAGCATTTAAGATACTTTAAGATTGCTTTCCCAATCTTCTAATCAAAGTAACTTAACTTCTTGATCATCTTCCCTTCATCAGGACTTTGGCCCTAATCCTAAGAGAGTTTCTTTCTCCCCTCCTCCAGTCTCTGCATCTCATATCCTTGCCCTTACACCAAATGAGTATACTGGGGAGAACCCTGATCTTTTGGGCATATAGAATTTTATCTGTATTCTTTTCTTACTGCTTGTATGTGTTATCCTTATTCACCAAAATAGTTGTGTTGGACTTTCTACTGATCAGGATGAAACAGGAAATTCACAATAAATTGTGCTATAATGTGATCCTCAAAAATGGTTAATGATATTTAGATGCTAAATTTTATAGTTGTAGTTATATTATTATAAAAAGAGGAAAATATTTTGTGTAATGCCTTTAGGTTACCACTCAAACTCTTTGGGAAAGAATTATACTTAAAAACTTCATTTTTGAAGTTTTAAGATTTTGGGTTACTTCTTGAATTCATTCAGCAATAGATACTTTGCAAAGTGTGTTCTCTTAAATATGTATGATCTACTTATTGGAGAAATGCAAATTAAAGCATCACTGAGGTACCACCTCACACCTCTCAGACTGACCAATATGACCAAAAAGGACAGTGATCATTGTTGGAAGGGATGTAGGGAAATCTGAGACATTAATACATTGTTGGTGGAGCTGTGAACTCTTCCAACCTTTCTGAAGAGCAATTTGGAGTTATGCCCAAAGGGCAACAAAAATGTGCATACCTTTGATTCAGCAATACCCCTACTGTGCCTATACCCTGAAGAGATGATGAAAAAGGGTAAAAATATCACTTGTATAAAATATTCCCATAGCAGCCCTGTTTGTGGTGGCAAAGAATTGGAAATTGATTGAATGTCCATCAATTGGGGAATGGCTTAATAGACTGTGATACATGTATGTGATGGAACACTATTGTTCTATTAGAAACCAGGAGGGACAGGAATTCAGGGAAGCCTGGAGGGATTTGCATGAACTGATGCTAATCGAGATGAGCAGAACCAGGGGAACATTGTACACCCCAACAGCAACATAGGGGTGATGATCATTCTTAATGGACTTGCTCATTCCATCAGTGCAACAATTAGGCACAATTTTGGGGTATCTGTGATGGAGAATACCTTTTGTATCCAGAGAAAGAATTGTGGAGTTTGAGCAAAGATTATTACCTTTAATTTAAAAAAAAAAACCCAAACCATTATCTTATTATGTAATTTTTCTATCTCTTATACTTTTTTTTCCCTTAAGGATATGATTTCTCTCTCATCACATTCATCTTAGATCAATGCATACCATGGAAACAATGTAAAGACTAACAGACTGTCTTCTATGGAGGTGGGGGGAGGGAATTGAGATTAGTGGGAAAATTGTAAAATTCAAAATAAATAAATTTAAAAAAATATGTGTTAATGTACTATATAGCAGCATTTTGATGCATTTAAATGCTCTGTACTAATTACCTGTTTTGGTTGCAGAATTTTGAGGATGTCCGATGTAAATGTATTTGTCCTCCTTATAAAGAACTTTCTGGACACATTTATAACAAGAATATAACTCAGAAAGATTGGTGAGTATTCTGGAGTGTTGAGCTAATTGTTCAATCTCTTTCCAAGATGGTTTTTACTGTCTAGAATTACTGTAAAGTGTACGCAGACTTTTTTCATCTTCAATAATAATCTGATTTTATCAATCCTAGAAAATTGTCACAGTAAAGCCCTGAGTGGATCTGGTGATACCTGTTGGAAATAAATGTCATAATAATGTGAGCTTGTGTGTAGTGCTTTGTATTTACAAAGTACCCTACATTCATTCTCAACATACAGGCTCTACAAGTTTATCACCATTTCTAAGGCTCTGAGATGATAATAACCTGCTCATGAACTGCAGCTGGAATCAAGAGCTTCTCATTCTCAGTTCAGTGTTCTTCCCTCCTCCCTTCCTCTCCCGTTCTCTTCTTTTTTCCCCTCCCCACACCTTTTTTATTGTAGCTGAATTGAATTTACCCAAAGAGGTGGGATACTCTATTTGGGTAAGACCTCCTGAATGCCCATAATCACTTTCTGTACACTTCTCAGTAGAGAGATAAAACCTTCCCTTGCCTCCTCCAGTTAATTTAAGCAGCTCTTGACCTGGTTTAGGGTGCTTTACTACCTAGTAATTGATCTGTTTATTATTCTTTATTAAACATTGGTGATTGTGTAAAAACCCACCTTGAACTTCCCTCTGTCATGTAATAAATTAAAACTGGTTATCTGACTCTTTGTGTAATGGTGTGAGCTTTATCTCTGCCTAGACATCTTCCCTTTAGGCTTGGTGTTTGAATTGTTTCATTTAATTTATTTATAGATGCTCTGAAAGTATGTCAAGAGACTCAAGTGCTTGGAGAAATTCTGCAACTTATGGAAAGGCTGCCTATAACTAAAATTCATTTTAAGTTTGTAACTAAAGAAACAACAGGGGAAAAAATTGCACAGGAAGTTTGAAGGCAAACCTTTCTGTTAAGATAAGGTATTCTTGTGTGAGCTTGTGTTCTTGGAGCTCTACTACCAACCAGGTGGAGCCCTTAAGCAGGCCATGAAACTTCCAAGTCTTCTTCCTCTCTTCGGTTATAAAATGAGGAGATTGAGTTATATCCATATCTCTTTGGTCCCTTTTAGTTCTGTCATTTTAGGATTCTCTGGATCTTCCATAAATGTGACGTTTGGGCACCAAAAACTTTCCAGTTGACCAGAGTGAAACTGGTACAAAGGCTGGAGCTCTTGGTCTGGAGTCAGGAAGACCTTTGTTCAAATCCAGCCTCAGATACTGTACATCTTTGTGAACTTGGGCAAGTCACTTACATGTCTGCCTCATTTTCCTCAACTGTAAAATAAGGATCATAATGACATCTTCCTCTCAGAAGAAATGAGATATTTGTAAAGTGCTTAGCATGGTGTAGTACATAGTAAGTGCTTAATACATTCTTGTTTCTTTTCTTTTAAGTCTGGTAGTTATTTTGAATTCTATGATATCTAGCTGTTCCTTGTTTCTCTGAAATGAGCATTTAGCTCTGTCAGATGTCTGCTAAGTAGACTTTTGTAAATCCTCTTGTTCTTTCTTGTTCCATCTTAAAATTGCTCCATATTATAGAATGACTTTTATATCACACAGTCACTTTGTAATTTAAAAAAAGCCAAAGTCAATCTTTAATGTGTGCTCATCAATTATTCAGGATATAATGGGCACTTACAATTAGTTTATTCAGACATGAAATAAAAGTCAGCACCTATTATTTGAATGATAGATGAACTTACCCTTCCAGTGTTTGGCCCATGTCCTTTCTCTGGTTATTTTGCTTTCAGGTTCAGTTAGATTCTGAACATCATTCAACCCTGATGAGGGCTACAATTGTAGAGAATCAGAAGATTTGACAGTAAGAAGGTTCTTTTGGTTCTCTGATTTTTCTGTGGGTGGCAAGCTTCCTCGAATCTGATTGCAAACACCCAGCTTCAGAAAGTTAGGCAAGGTATTGATGACTGAGATGTTTGGAGTCTTTGAGAAAAGAAGAAAGGTGATGTTTAGATAGTGCAGAGTTCAGTGGGAATGTGGCCAAAACTGGATCTGGAAAACAGTGATCATAACTTTTCATTATCTGTCTCAGAATTGTGTGAATCAAATATGATTATGTCATTGAATTAGGGACCTAGGAGATTGCCTAGTTAAAAGTTTCTTAACCTGGGGGCCATGAATACATTTTTAAAAATATTTTGACAGTTATATTTCAATATAATCAATATCTTTTGTAATGCATCTGTACCTTCTATTTAAAAATTTATTCTGAGAGGGAAATGAGGTTTTACCAGGCTGCCGGAAGAGTCTGTGGTGCCTAAAAGCCCGACTTTCTCATTTTATAAATGTGGACATTGAAGTGCAGAAGAGGGAATAAAGTGGCCTGCCCAAGGTCACACACATAGACTTTCTGACTCCCAAGTCCGATGTTCTTTGTGTTAGGGAGACTACCTTCTCTATATGCTTCGTAACTAGGAAACATATACATATGTGTCTGCTCTGCTGCACTAAATGAGAAAATCAGAGGCAAAACACACATATGTATGATCTTTAAGGTTTGCAAAGCAAACTTTACAACATTGCTTTCACATAGCTCAGGCAAGTGTTATTTATTCTGTTTTACAGATAAAGAAACTAAGACTTTGAGGGATTAAAGTGATTTGGCCATGTTCACATAGTATCAGAGGCAAGATTTAAACTCTGGTCTCCTGCCTGCAAGATTTTATCAGGCCACTTCCACCTACTTGTGGCGGGGAGACAAGTAGTTTGACTCCAAGGAGCAATGTGGGCCAAGTCCATCAGACTGAAGTCCTTTGGGGGCTAGCCTGTTTCTTTTGAACTATAGCTCTCAACGTTAGGTCACTCTGAGGATGACATTGGCCTATTGCTTTCATGTTTTGCCATGCTTTGTTGTTAGATTTATTCATCCTTAGTGTTCTTTATGAAAATAGCTGTTTCAGAGGCAGCTAGGTGGTGCAGTGGATAGAGCACCAACCCTGAGTTCAAATTCAGCCTCAGACACTTAATAATTATCTGTGTGGCCTTGGGCAGGCCACTTAACCCCATTTGCCTTGCAAAAACCTAAAAAAAAAAAAAAAGAAAAAGTCCTTATCTGTCCTCATGTGAATTGTTCTGTGCCTGGTCCTGACACTAGGTGGTGCCATTGTTTAGGTCTAAGGTGCTCTTGGTCCTATGGAGAGAGCAGCTCCCAGGTTCTGGCTGGAAAGCCTGCCAAGGTGGAGGCCCTACCTCTTGCTGTGAAGAAGTCACCTCTGTGTCCCTCTGGCTGGGCTTTCAATGCCTTTGGATGGCGGGCCTCCTCCATCTGTTTTTCAGGAATTACTGTCTCACACTTTGAGGAGAGCATAGTTTCTTAAGTCACAAGAAAAGGCACTGAATGGTTCTTCCAGAACTATTGCTTTTCCTGATTGGGGGGGGGGGGGGGGGGGAGTCAATGCCAGGTCTTCCAGACAATGTCTAGAGACTAAAATTATCTATATACTTAACTGGTATGTCACTTGTGAGAAAAATAGCTCCTAAGAGACAGAGAATCTTTCTTAAACTTTGTGTTTTATAGTTCAGATGACTTATTATGGTGTTAGGCATATGTCTTTGAATTTTAATATTGTTCAACAAAAATAGACCGAGGGGTACCTTGGTGGTACAGTGGATAGAGTACCCAATCCTGGAATCAGAAGGACATGAGTTCCAGCCACTTGACACTAAATGTGTGACCCTGGACTAGTCATTTAACCCCAATTCCCTCACATACACACACACACACACACACACACACACACAAACAAAATAACTAGACCAAGGTAAGCCTTAGAAACACCTTTTGCTTTACTTTCATTGCCATGGATTTATCCTGTAGTACCAGAGTTAGTGCCACACACACACAAATGGCTGGTCTTAAGTGACCAACTGTTCCACCAACAGCTCCACAGTAGCTTGTCTTGATTCAAAATGCCACTTAACAATTCTGTCCTTTGGTTTAGTTCTTTCCAGGTCGACTTTGTATTCTCTAAGCTATAATGGAGGTAGAGGGAAATGTTTACCCTGCAAGCTTTGTCAGTAACAGAAATTTTAGTAGGAGTGGAGTAATTGTACTGTAATGCAAGAATTAGCTGATAACAATAAATCGCTATTTCTGTAGTGCTTGGTAGTACAAGTATCTTTATCCCTAGTTTGCAGGTGAGAACTGAGGTTTTAACACTTTAGCAGTTCACCTGAAATCATAAGTGGTAAATGTCCAAACCAAGATTTGAATTCAGGCTCCTTAAATATTCAAGGGTAGAAAAGAAATATAAAATAAAGATAAATATCATTGGCTATTATGGGCTCACTCTCTCCTTCCCTCTTTCATCTTTCTTTTCTAGGGCAGTCAGATGTGTAATAGGCACTTAAATCCTTGTTGAATTGAGCTGACAGAGATTGCTCTGCCATCTGTTAACTTTATGAGTTTGGGAAAGGCTTGCTTCCTCCATTCTTCATTCTTTTCATAGGAAGAATTCCTACCGAATGAATGGGAGACCAAAATGGATACAAACTATAAAATACTATGTGAATATAAAGTATAACCATTATAATGAGGAATATTAATCACATTACTGTGGGGTTTTAAGCTTTTCTGTTCATTTCTCACTATAATTAGTAATGTGTAACCATTGCTAATGCCATTTTACAGATGAAGAAATTGAATCAGAAATCTGAGGTGAATCAGAAATCTGAAGTGATCTGCCCTGGGTTCTTTAGGTAATAAACTTTGGTGCCAGTATTCTGGTCCAGGTCTTTTGATATGAAAGAAAGGAAGAATGTGAGATTCTGGGCAGCTGGGATGATGTCAGCTTTGAATATTGATAGCAGAAGAAAGTCCCTGAACTAAGTGGGAGGTGCTGGAGACAGTCTTTGCTGACTGTGCAATCCAACCACCCCCAGGTCAGCTTTGGGTGGATTCTTAATGAATTTTAGCTGAAGGAGGAAAATTATTTGAATGTTCCCTGGAATTATCTCCTCCCTAGGAAGATGTTCTTTGATAGGCTTTTAATTAAGAGATTAATGTGTTTTTTTTCCCTATGTTGATTCTCCAACCACATTGTGGGGTTAATCACATCAGAAGGCATTCAGTTCTAAGAGGC
Organism: Macrotis lagotis; assembly: GCF_037893015.1. Lineage (NCBI taxonomy): Eukaryota > Metazoa > Chordata > Mammalia > Peramelemorphia > Peramelidae > Macrotis > Macrotis lagotis. Next base: position 237,995,435 of record NC_133660.1, on the reverse strand, counting down.
AGATTTTGATGATTTAGGCATATTTTAGATGAGAATAAAATCCCGTTCTCTTGGAAGCTTTTCTTGTGGATGGATACTTTAAAACAGTTACTAACTGACTAAGTAAATCAAACTAAGTGCTTTTACGTCATAGGTGGCACTGTACTTAACTAGAGAAGCTTATATTCTAAAAGGTAGAGGAAAGGTAACTCACCCAAGGGAGGTCCTCTCTGGATGAGAGGAAGCTGAAGCATGGTCTGGTGAATAAATGGGCTATATGGGTTACTTTTCTTACCCTTGGTCACCATTAGATGGGTAGTGCTCTAGAGTGGGAGTTCCAAAGACAAGCAGACTCATTTACCAGAGAGCCCAATTTCTGGGGCCTGAATTCAGGAAGATCTAGTTAAGGTCCAGGACTCAGGTTCCATGTGGAGGCATGAGGTTCAGTAGCAGCAGCAGGCAGAGGTGAATGACTGGATAGAAGGTAAAGCTAAAGCAAAACCAAAAAAGGAAACTTTTTTTTAAGTTCTTGTACAAGGTAATTGAGTCTAAATGAGCAAGTTCAAATAAATTTTGTCACTTAACAGTTGTTTTTAAGTGGAGAATCAATTCTCATTCAACAGGCAAGAGTTAAACTTAGTGACCTCTGTGGTCCCTTCCTACCCTGAGTTTCCATGATTACAGCTGTTCACATTTGAGCTTTGTAAGATATATCAGTTTGTCAGTCAAGGACAACTTAATTTGGCTCTGTTCCTCCTTGATAATGAATTGTAAAATTGTACAGCCGTGATTGCTCCAAATTCTTGGAGGAGAGATGATTTTTGTCTTACCTTATTGGTGTACTCACTGAAGGGGAAAGTGGATTTAATGACCTCTGAGAGTCTAGGATTCTGTGATGTATTCTTTCCCTTTGTTTTGAATTTCAGAAAAAAGTTTCATTCCTAAGTACATAGCTAATCAAACTAATTTTAAACATCATTTTAATTTTCTTTAAAAAAATTTTTTTCAGCAATTGCCTGCATGTTGTAGACCCCATGCCCGTCCGGGGATCTGATGTAGAAGCCTACTGCCTGCGGTGTGAGTGCAAATATGAAGAAAGAAGTTCTGTCACAATCAAAGTAAATTTGCATTTCTACTGTTCTAAGAAGCAACTGAGAGGCTTCCAAAGTGCAGGCCAGGCAATGGGTGTAGAGACTTGGGCTCTAGTGCTGTAGGACCCAGGGCAGGTCTCATCTCCTCCCAGTTCCTCAGGGGCCTCACTTGTATTAGGGGAACAAGAATTAGACCTTTACCTAAGTCACAAGACTGTTTTAAGAATCAAATGTTATGTCAAGAAAAGGCATTTTGAAAATTTTGTAAAATACATTATCAGTGTAAGGTATTGTTTGCTGTTAGGGCCTCTTGGTTTCTACCTAAAATAGAAACTTGGGAATTTTAACTTTCTTACCCAGCATCTGACTAGTCACTTAAATCTCACCAATTAATTCACTAGTAAATTGAGACTAGCCTGCTACCTATGCACCTTGGAGAGATACTTTGTGGATTAATTATCTAATCTTAGAAGAATGTGAGAGGTGCCACTAATTTCTTGTGAAGAGAGTGTGTAATTACCACATTTCAGAAAGCTGATGTATGTCATTTCAATTCTTTTATATGGCCATGAATTCTGTAAGCTATAATTAAATCCCCTTCCTTTCTTTTTTCCCATTCCCTCCCTCAAAGCTGAATAATGTAACCCAAACTAAAACATTTGACTTGGTTTTTTCTGGGTTTAGATACATATTTTATCCTTATAGGCTTACCAAGAGCTATCTCTAATTTGACCACCTTTTCTAGATCTTAAGATTTTATTTTCCTTATTTTTTTAAACTATAGGGTCTTCTCTCTTGTGACCCTGAGTCATTTCTTGCTCCCACCCAAATTCACTACTGGATATTTTGCCTAATCCTCTCTCCTCTATTGTTTAAATATGTTTCTTAATGCCTGTCAATGTTTAGTACAGTGCCTTCGTCCTTTGTGTTGTTTCCTCAGATGTGGAGCTTGCCTTGGTTCTTAAAGACTTCACAAATAGAGTATAAACTTTCGAAGATCTTACAAGCCGGAAAGTCTAAAAAAAAAAAAAACCAAGACAGATCTTGTTTTCTACAGACCAACCTCTCTAACTTACCAGTTTGGCTAAAGAATGATTAAGTTTCTGACCACAGCAACTCATCAAAACCATCTCCTAGAGCAGGGAGTGGGGAACTTTTTTTCTACCAAGGGCCATTTAGATACTCATAATATCAGTCATGGGCCATACAAAATTGTCAACTTACAAATTAACCTGCTATATTTGGCCAAACATTTAATTCACTCCTAAAAAACTCCTAGATTTATTGAATTTTGAGTCCCGCTTGCAGTTGGTAGCACCAGACCAAATGATTTCGTAGGCCTTTTCCTGCTTGTCAGCCCAGTGTTCTCTACTCCTATTCTAGAGGGTTATCTGCTGTGTTAATAGAAGGAGAAACCACTCTGAAGAAATCACGGGTTCTTGAAGTATGAAATAAAAGAATAACTACTTACCCCATTCCAAGCCAGACACAACTTACTTGCCATCTTCTACTGAAGACTTCTCAAGAAACCTTCCCCTCTGGATAAGATGCAGAAGTCTCACTGACTCAGTTTGCACAGGCAAGCTGTGGTGCTCTGTAAGATACCAATCCACACTTCAGGAATGTGGCTCTAGCTCCAAAGATTCCCATCTGGATTTTCCTATATCATTAGAAGAATGATGGCTCATATTTATCTAGTGATGTGCAGTTAACACACTCAGTCCCCACAACAGCCATAAGATCAGTCCTGCATATATTGTTTGACTGAGCCTCTGAAGTTTTGTGGCTAGCTCAGGGTTCCCAGGCTGCTACGTGTTTAGCTATGACTCAAGTTCATGTTTCCCATCTCCATATTCAGTTCTCTTTTCAATATACCTGACTATGTCTCTAGGTATGCACTGTTAAAATTGTGAGAGCTACATTTTGTGCAATATTGGACCTTTAACTTTGGGACTTGAATATCACTGATATTTATGTGCGGGTAAAAAAAAAAATGGGGGTATTGGGATGGTGGTTATTTCAGTAGCAACTAAAATTAGCAGATATATGTGATATTTGGAATCCTTGATAAATGGCATTGACCAAAGACAAAATGGTTTCTTTTCTTTTTTTCCCTTCAGTTGATACTTTGTGGAGAATTTAGTTTGTTTCTTATATTAGAATTGCCCTGAGTTAAAGGACCCTCTCAAGGTTGATTAAATCCCAGTGTTACTAATATGGTTGATACATGGGTTTTCTCAGCTACATTTTCGCTGACTTTGTTGATATATATAACTCAGTTTTTTAGATTTCTCAGAGATGTGCTATAGTAGTTTCCTTTTGCCTTTAGGTTACAATTATAATTTATCTGTCGATTCTGGGCCTGCTTCTTCTGTACATGGCATACCTGACACTTGTTGAGCCTATCTTGAAGAGACGTCTCTTTGGACATTCCCAGTTGATACAGAGTGATGATGATGTTGGGGTAAGTTAATAATCTTTGTAATGCATCTACACCTTCTATTTAAAAATTTATTCTGAGAGGGATCTTTGTTCAGCTTGATAATTACTGCCAAATTTAAAAAATGTATATTTATGTAATATGATCATTAATGCAATATAACATGACAAAGACAATCACTAAGCATTTATTAACCCTTATTATGGGCCAAGAATAAATACTGGGGGCTTAATTTGTACATTGTCTCTAAAACTTCAGTTATAATGGGTTTTTTTTCCCTGAGAAAGTTATTCTCTCTAAGGAGGCATTGTGGTTTGAGAGGATTTCTTGCTGCTTTTAAGACAAATGAATAAGTTTAAGATCTCTGCCCTGGTTAGGGTCAACTGAGCCAAGGGTTCATTTGCCATCTCTTCTCCTTTCTATTGTAAAAGATCTGATAGAAAGTTGATGGGCTGACATACCAAATGAGGTACACATTTTTGAACATGGCTAATGTGAAAAGTTGTTTTGCTGACCCTGATTATTTGTTACAAGAGTTTTATGTTTTGTTCACCCTTTCTCAGATTTGGGAGGGGAGGGGAGGTAAGAGGAATTTAAAAAAATGCTTGAAAATTGGGAGTGGGGGCACAGGGGGAGAGAACCAATCATAGAAATGTTTTTAAAAAGAAAGGATCCCCGAGGCCCTTCTTTCCCCTTCTTCCTTCTTCCTCCTTCCTCTTCTCCCTCCCCTCCCCCATCCCAACTCCAGTCCTTCCACTTAGCATTACCTGCTCTTTCAGAAGGTTTTTGTGAAGGTGTATATTATTCCCTGGAGAAGGGCATCATTATGACCTGAGAGGATCATGGTTCCATGTTGCATTAGAGCTCTTGCTTTTGGCAACTGGAATTAGCAGGTGTATATGTGATGTTTGGAATCCTTGAGAAATGGTGTTGGCCAAAGACAAAGTGATGTCTTCTTTTTTTCCCCTCAGTTTTGATACTTTGTGAAGAATTTAGTTCGCTTCTTATATTAGAATCTCCTTGAGTTAAAGGACCCTCTCAATGTTGATTAAATCCCATTGTTACTAATATGGTTGATACATGGGTTTCCTCAGCTACATTTTCACTGATTTTGTTGATTTATAAAACTTAGTTTTTTGGTTTCAAACCCATCATGAATGTCTGTTGTTAATGCTTGAACATGTCAAGATGCCCATTTCATCTTCACTGTGTTAGACTTTTTGTTGAAATCTGAAAGTTAAGATATACTGAAGATTTAAATACTTAATTGCCTTTATAAAAAAAAATTCACTTGGTGGTTAATGAGGTAGTGACCAACTTCTCTGAAGCCAGCTAGGCTGGTAGTCAACAGACACAGTGAGTTCCCAGGCCTGCAATTGAAGCCTTTCCAGCTTGATCGAAGCTACTTTGCTTCTGTTGGCCTGGCTCCCAAGAATCCTGAGCTACTTCTGTACTTGATAAACCAGAAGAGTAGGATTTGTGTGGAGAATATAGTTATGAGATCTTTTAAGTTTTAAAACTTGGCATTTCTAGGTGTATATGTGGACTTTCTTTTAAAAATCTTAATTTAGAAATATTTAATTTATTCACATTCAAATTTCCTCTAAACCTTTTTTTAATTAGCGATATTAAACCGCAGTATAAGTCTGATGCTGCAAGTTGGAAAGCTCAGAGCAGGCAGTTAGTCTGTGTATTTACTATATCATATAACCATGACACATTATCAGTATCATCAAAGCATTACGTTAAAGCCTGTTTTGTATTTATTGTAATTTTATCAGGTAGAAAAAGAACAGGCTTATAAGAAGAGTGAATTTCTGTTTATGTTCCACAGGCATCTATGACTTTAAGCTACCAGTTCAGTCTTGTTCTGATAGTTGGGGAAAGACTAAAAGGATTATCTAGTTTGTTTTGTTCTGTAGAATTTGTTCCTTAAGAAAATTTTCCCCTCCCTTGATAAGTGATTAGAGATAGAACTGAGAGGTCCTCTGCCTCCCATAGTGTGTATGCACCCCTTCCTTTTCCCTGTATTTATATTTAAACAGGCCTAAGTAATAGTATTTTATATACAAAGTTTATTCTTCACTTTACTGCTGTGACCTTTAAACTGTCCATTAATCCATGAACAAAATTGTTGTATTTGGAGTAGAGATGACACTAGAGAAAAGCTAGGAGGTCCGAATTTTAGTGTCTGGTCTTTAATGATCTCTACAATATGGGGCTAATTAGCCTCTTTGGGATCTTAAAAGGACAGGAACTATGTTCTCTTTATGGTTGTATTCCTCATACCTCCCAGAAAGCTCTGCACATTATAGTAACAGTGAAGAGAACTCAACATTTATGGGGGCTTAACCCAGCACTTTTCCTTCTTCTCTTCTGAGGCATGGAGAGAGAGAGAGAGAGAGAGAGAGAGAGAGAGAGAGAGAGAGAGAGTGTGTGTGTGTGTGTGTGTGTGTGTGTGTGTGTGTTATGGGTGAGGAAACTGATGTTCATCAAGAACCCCAGTGCCCAGGGGCACCCTGTTGCTGAGCCAGGAAGTGGTCTTGTGCTCTTGTCATACAATGTTCTCTCAGGGAATGAATTAAGTCCTAGTTCAGTTTTTTAAATTAAGTTTCCATGTCCTAGGTATTGAAAGTCCCAAGCCAAAAAAAGAAGATGCCCTGATGAGAACTGACAGAGGCAGGGAGAGAATATAACCTGTAAAGAGAAAAGGGCTGATTGCTTCTGTGAAAGCTAATTATTGGAGTGAGAGTGCTAGAGGGACTTGTTAGGCCTATAGGAAGAGTCTTCATTAACGTTGTCGCCCTAATATTCATACAGTGCTTTAAGCTTTGCAGAGCACTTTACGTAGATTATCTCATTTTATTCTCCCAGTGAAATAGGTGTTATTATCATCTCATTTAATTGGAAACTGAAGCAGACTGAGGTGAAGTGATTTGTCCAGGGACACGAAGCTAATAAGTACCTGAGATGGGATTAGAACCTAAATCTTCCTAACTGTAGAGCCAGCATTAGCAGTCTCTTCATTTTCATAGGACTTTGACTGCTAATGTGGTAGGTTTGATTAGAGTGTATTGGTGATATTTTCCACAGTGAGGCAACATTTTATGGAGATATGCATATAGAGAAGAAGGAAGAGGATGATGAAGGCTCTGTGGGGACCATCAGAAAGGAGCCTTTTTTGTTGTTGGGGTTTTTTTTTAGGTTTTGCAAGGGTTAAGTGGCTTGCCCAAGGCCACACAGCTAAGTAATTAGTAAGTGTCTGAGGCCAGATTTGAACTCAGGTACTCCTGACTCTAGGGCTGGAGCTGTTTGTGACATGTTATTAAATATATGTCATGTTATTAAAACACGGCTAATCAGCATCTATGTTTTTTTGTTGAGGTGTTTTTTTTTTTGCACTCATACTCAGATATGTATAGTACTTGAGGTTTTTCAAATAGCCTTAGAAGAATAATTGTCTTTTTCTCACAAGGCTAAGGTTCAATTTAGGGAGAGGCATGACTTATGATTTGGATTTTATATCAGGGCTGAGGTTTTGGGATAGGGATCCAGGAAAGGCCAAACTCAAAGCAATCAATGACTACTGAAGGTTTTTGTCATTTAGACAGCTGTGTTTATGTTTTATTTTTAGAGCATTTAACAAAGTTATTTCCAGTGTAATGAATATAAACACAATGACTATAAACCAACACTTTAGCTTTTCTGCCTAGAAACCTTGTATAGCACCTTAGCCCTCAATCATCAGCCTAACATTAGTACTTCTGGGTGTTTAGTAATATCTTAACCTATTCTATAGGGAAATTTAAAATAATCAAGTGATATCTTGGTAGAAATTGAGTCAAATCCCTGTGTCCTTCATTCCTTTTGAAATTGAAGGCTTTCTTGTATAGATGGCCAACTTCTGAAATAAGAAGGGCTTTAAGATTTTTGCTTGTAAAACTAGTTCACCTGGGGAGAAAAATAAACACAGATAAGACATAACAAATTATTTCCCTGGGCAAATACAATTCTTGGCTGCCACTTGACCAACTCTGAACAAGTTAAGGACCCTACCTTTATCACAGAACCACTGTATAATAATGGAAAAACTCCTAGGTTTCTGTGTTCCTTAGTTTTTACAGTGGTAAAATGGGGATGATGCTATTGAGTCTAGGCATTTTTCTCCTCATCCTCATTTCATTCTCCTCATCAGGGAAGCATCTCACTTCAGGAAATATATGAATGTCTTGACCTCTTTTCTTGAGAGAAGTCTTTCTGCTGTTACCCTTGGAAAATGGGATGTCTCAGAGCTCCTGTTCTTTACTAGTCATGGGCCATCATTAACTTGCTTCTTCTGGTGTGAAAACAGTATGGGGACCCCTGATTCTTCTTTGTGAGTTCTCTACAAGCTCAGTTGTGAGGGTGTTGGAACTGTTTGTAGTATACAGATAATATTGATTGAGAATCTCATGCGTCGAGATCTGTGCATGTGCCTGGCAGGCAGTTCCCTTTCTGTGTTTCCACTTTGGTTGATTCCTCCCTTTTCCTCTTTTTTTGTCCCTGGACTTGTAGGATCACCAGCCCTTTGCAAATGCCCATGATGTCCTTGCCCGATCTCGAAGCCGGGCTAATGTGCTCAACAAAGTGGAGTGTGCCCAACAACGTTGGAAGCTTCAAGTTCAAGAGCAGAGGAAATCTGTGTTTGACCGGCATGTAGTCCTCAGTTAATCTGGAATCCTGTGCCAAGATAACTGGAAGGAAGGTGGGCTGCAAGAAAAACTTCTCACATCTTCCTGATTTTTTAAACCACTGTTGAGAAATTTCACCCAACTTGTGGATGGTTCAAAACTGGAAGCAGAAGAAAAAAAAACTTCTTTTAATTTAAAAAATAAAAGATATTACTAGAAAATTTTAAAAGCACATGTCTCAGAAGCCAAAAAGCCACAAACAGTTCTTTCTGGCTTTTCCTAATGAAGCTAAATCTATCTATAAATTATCTTGAGATCTTTTCTCTCTGGCAAATATTCATTTCCTTCTCCACTCCTTCCTTACCTTAATTCTGACATGTTTTTCAAGACATCTCACACTCTTCCTGTTTAGGGGGAGGGAAATGGAAACAAAACTTTCACAAGACACTTTATTCCATGAACTTTTGTAAATAGATGTTTCCTATTGTATTTTTGTGCTTGGTCTCATTTTCAGTTGAGTCAGCCTCTGCTGGAAATGCTGTCTTACTCAGTTGATTTTAGCACTGACTGTCCTAAGCAGATGATTGGCTCTTGACTGTGAAATATTCCTGACAGAAATGCAGATTTACTTCGGTACTGTGATGTAGATAACAGTTTAATACATTTCATTCTGTATGGAATGACCCTTTGCTAGTTTTTCTCAGTGACTGAACAAATGGTGTTGGTATATATGGTTCTTCTTAACCTCTTCTCAAGGCCTTAGGGATAAAGTCTCGAGATTTGAAAACCATGTGATAAAGAAATTCATCTCAAATGTAAGCCTCTCAGTTGGTGTCTTACATTCTTCAGCATTTCCAGTCATCTGGTGAGGTGACTGGTAGGCTTTGTTGTATATGTCTTTGAACTATAACTAATGTTCTGACCTCTACCCTTTGAAAACTGGAACAGTTATTGGATAACTTGACTCTTGACTTTCTACATCCTATTTGGAATGTAACAATAAAATTAATTTTTGAAAAATCAATGAGTGTTCTTGACTTGTAGTTTTCTTTTTTTCCTGTTCCTGATTACAAAGTTTATATAAAAAGGGAAATTAAACTCAGTATAAAGAAGAACATCTTCACAATTTGAACTATCAGAGAATAGAACCAGCTGCTTTGATATTGAGATACTCACTGAGAAAGTTAAAGCCAAGTCGAGAAGACTGTCATGGATGTTGTAAAGAGAATTTATAATGGGCACTTTTAATGGTCAATACAATCCCATATTTTTTTTTTTTTAGGTTTTTGCAAGGAAATGGGGTTAAGTGGCTTGCCCAAGGCACACAGCTAGGCAATTATTAAGTGTCTGAGGCTGGATTTGAACTCAGGTACTCCTGACTCCAATGCCAGTGCTCTATCCAGTGCACCACCTAACCGCCCCCAATCCTGTATTTTCTTAACAATATCAAATGTAAATAAATGATTTTAGTTTAGGCCATGGGTTGTAAGAATTGGGCTTTAAAATGTTACCATAAAAAAACCACAATGCCCAGAAATATACAGCTTTAACTCAGTAACTAAAGCATCCCTTTTGTGAATTTAATATTACTGGGGTAACTGTAGCTCATGACTCCTGGACTGTCATGGCCCAAGGATTGGCTCAAGTGCCACGAACTGAATTGGACTTGTTTAAAGCACTCCACTAGAGGGCTTCGGTTCCCTAGCAAGCATAACTTAAATACTTAAAAAAATAGAAAATCTATTTGTGTCAAAGTCTGGTTAACAAAGGAATAATTATAAATTACCTTCTAATGAAGGTCATCATCTTACTTTTCCTGTCCCCTCTACCACCACCTGGAAGTTTAATCAGTTTCCAACTTCAAGGAACTAATATCAAGTCCCTGCCCCATTGTCAGCTGATGGAGCTTTCTGTAGAGATCACTCTGGCATACTCTGTACCCCAACTTCCAACTGCTCTTGCAATCTCACAGGAGTCAAACAGTTGTCCTGGATCCCCCAACTCTTGGTAACCATAGTTGGCTTGGTTCTGCACAAACACTGGAGGCCCTGTTTTATTGCTGTCTGGTACAATAGACATCAATGGGAAAAAGCCACTTGGCTCTCCTAAGAGCCTCTTGAATCATCCCTTCAACCTCAGGCCCACAGAAGAACTGTTCAGTTCCCTTTTGGGCCTGTCTACTACAATGATTTCTGATTTTTTTTTTTTTTTTTGGTTAGGAAGCTAATATAGGATTTAACTAGGAGTCAGTCCAGAGAGCTAGAGTCTAGTCCTATCTATCTAATCTTAAATCATTTCACCATCTTAGGCCACTGTTTTCTTCTGTAAAATGTGGGGTTGAATCGATGAGACAACTTTTAAGGATTCTTTCTTCTCTGAAGTTGTGCAATTACCTTTCACAACCCTAAACTATTTTTTCCTTTGAATCCAGATTAAAAAATATTTAAGTTTATGGGAACTGTACCTTCTGAAGAATATTTGATTCTGAAGAATATTTGTGTGGATTGGCATTGTTTGAGATGAAAATCTAATGTTTTTTCAAGTGAACCTTTATTTTTAGTCATACTATTTGTTGTCATATCTGCATAGTGGGTGGAAAAAGGCTAAACAAGACCTGCACAGGTCTGTTTAACCATAAGCTACTTTGCATATTGTCACCAATAGTCTATAAATCTGACAGATCTGACCTGGCTGAACATACAACATTTTGATCACAAAACTCAGGTAAGAGCTCTTCAAAGACTTGTCCAGTACCAATATTATGAGAACTTGTTTCAAAAAGAATTCCAGGCCAAAATGGAGTCACTTGAATTTTGTCTTAGGTCCTAGTACCATGATGGCTTTAAATTTTAATGATTATTAGAGGACTGGATTATACCCATTAGATAAGACTGTGTTTGGTAACACTGGAAAACTCCCAACTTTGTTGTAATCATTAGACTTTCTGTGTACTCTTGTAGCATTTGTGTCTCTGCTGGGTGGTGTCTAACAAATTATATTTATTGAAATTAAAGTTTAGTTATTTAGATTTCAGTAAGGAATCTTTTGATTTTTTATAATCACATTAATCCTTATAGCTCTCCTAGGAAGGAAATAAATAACCGATTTTATTTCTTTTCAGTCTGTTTTACAGATAGAAACTGACAAACCTGCCTAAGTTTTGCTTTAGTTATATCCAAGGAACTGCCTAACTCAGCCCAGGTTACTAGTCAACACGCTACTTGATTTTTTGCTAAATCTCTCCACTGATGTTTGTTTCTAATTCATATTTCCTGCTGCAAATTCTCCAACCACAATTATTCTGAAATTCTTTGCTTTAAATAATGTTGTCTGGGAGCTTATAATTTAAGTAGGATGCAGTTACATAGAACAAAGAATTACTATTGGAAATCTCCAACTGTAACTTCCCAGCTGATGTTCTGGCAACACTTGAGGTCTTTTTTTCCTTGAATTCATTTTGGATAACTTGTTTTTAAAATCATCAGTATTTCTCCCAGTGTTCCTGAGTTATTTGTCAAAGAATTATGTTTTCTTTTATTACAACCAGTTTTTAATTACCAATCACACATATTTCATCTGGGCAAAGTTTAAAGATAATTTTATTAGTCTTTTATAAAGGTAAAGCTCTTCCCAAATGAAATACTTTAATAATTAGCAGGAATATTAGGGTCCTCCCCCCACACTCTAGTAGTCATCCTTAAGCTTTGGTTTGGGCTACAAGTTAGAATTTTCAGGCTTCAGAATTTTACTGGTTGCTTCTCTGCTTTCCAAAACTGAGAAAATTCATCAGCAAAGTAGTTTCAGGCATAATTCCAGCCATTTCTTTTGTATGCACATAATCCAGTGACATCCCCAGGAGTTGTCTATGACCTGGGTGAGCTTGGGCAAATCACTTAAACTCTGAGCCTCAGTTTCCTCATCTGTAAAATGAGGGAGTTGCATTAGAACAGCTCTGAGTAAGGTTGAACTCAGTCTATACTGAATTCTCTAAAGTGAAGAATCCTTAGATAGTGACCCTAGGCAAGTTATTTTACTTCTCTGAGACTTCTTTTCTCCATCTGTAAAATGGACAACAGCAACATGACTCATTAAATGATTGTGGGGAAAGTGTTTAGTAAACCTTGCTTAAGTTCTGTGTAAGTGAGGGCTGTTCATCCAGAGTTTGTGTCTTGACAATTTTCTGATCCTTTAATTTGGAAACTTTTTGTGCCCTCCATCTTCCCCTCTTCTCCTCATGACTAGTTTTTGGTCCTCCAAAAGTTTGTTCTTTGGGGGGAAGAGGGAGCTGTATTGAGGGGCACCTCAATTGTGGTATCAGTTTAGATTTTTTGTCTTATTTAATTTCCTGACCCTCAGTATCGTGTTTTGTATGATGAAAGTATCTTGGGGATTAAGAAGAGCCCTTTTCCAGCATTTATATACTTTTAAAGTTTCTGTTTACCGTCCAGTCTTACTTTTCCTTTCTTCCCTTTTACTCAATATTCTGGTCAAACTGGTTGCCTTGCTGCTCTGCCAAGTTGGCATTCCTTCTACCTGTGATCCTCCTCTCCCCTCAACTCCACCTTGTGGCATCTCTCCTTCATTTCCTTCCAGGCTTAGCTCAGGTGCCACCTCCTAGCTGTGAGCCATGCTGCTCACTCCTCACAAAGGAGACCGACCATCCTTATCTCTCTCTATCTGAATGTCCTGACCCACCAGAAGTCAGATCCTTGAGGGCAGGGACTTTTTCCATTTTATCTTTACAACCTGGAAGTCTACCTGGCAAATCAAAGTGTATTGATTTCAATTATTATGTGACTCGTGACTGGTCCTTCCTTTTCTTTATCTGTGACAGTTTCCTTATTATCTGTAAACTGTCCCTGTTTAAGAAACCATATCAAGTATATACAAGAAATCAAGTATACTTTAATTAGGCATTTTTAGAGGAATCAGAACACAATTTCTCCTACTTTAATTATAGTGATTAATTCATTCAGCAAGAATGTATTAAGGGTCTACTTCCTTCATGCCAGATAACATGTAGCCAATAGACATACAAAGATAAACCTGAATCCTTCCCCTCTCCCCGAGAAGCTTTGGGAAGTAAAAAAATACAGAGAAGTAAATACAAACATGGGGTGAGTGTGTGTTTAATCTAGATCTGTGATTTCATGAGATAGGAAATCCCTTCATTAGTTATTTAGGTTTCAGCCAGGAATCTTTTGACTTTCTATAATCACTTATTAATCCTTATAGCTCTCCCAGGAAGGAAATAAGTAGCCAGTTTTATATTCCCTCAATCTCTTTTACAGATAGAGACTGACAATCTCTTCAGCACCCAACAATTTAGAGATGTAGCCAGCTGCCTGGAACAGAGAACTTCCCCACTTGCCCAGAGTTAGTTAGCCAGTCAGAACTTGAACCCAAATCTTCCTGGCCCTTGGGCTGACCTGTGTACCAATATTTTGCTGTCCTCAAAAATTTTAAGCATCTACAAGGTAAATACAAACTATCTCCTGGGGTGGTGAATGGTTTTTGAGCTGAGCCTTGGAAGCAGCTAGGCATTCTTGGAAGGGGAGGATGTGCATTCTAGGGATGGGGGCGCAGCTTGTATAAAGAGTGAGCCCAATCCTTTCCTAGCTCCTCAGTTCATATATTGCTCTATCAAGACCTGGAAACTCTGTGATCCTTTTCTCCTGCAGTCTTGTTTTATAGATTCACATAAGACTATGTTATTTTTCATTCCTCATTTTCTAACAAAGTATATAACTTGTCCAACTAAAGGTCTTTTTTTGGGGGGGGGCAAGGCAATGGGGTTAAGTGACTTGCCCAAGGCCACACAGCTAGGCAATTATTGAATGTCTGAGGCTGCATTTGAACTCCACTGTGCCACCTAGATCTTTTTAAAATTAACCATACAATTATAATGAGTCCTACTTTAAAATGAAATATTTATGTATAGCATGTCCATAATAACTTGTTAGTTATTGCTTTCGGATCACTTTCATTCTCTGTCTATTCATCTTTGTATTTATTTCTCCTGTTTTGTTTTGTTTTTTAAGAGGCAGCATAGTGTAATCAGTACAGAGCTGGTGTCAGAATCAAGATGTCCTAGATTCAAGTCCCTGTCTTTGATTCACATTAAAAAGTGTGGCTGGGCAAATCACTCAACCTCCAGTTCCTGAGCTAACTCTCTAAGCTTCTGTTGCAGAAAAAGTGCTCATCTGCATCTGTGGAGAAGTCTTTGCTGGGTGTTTTCTACACAAATTAAAAAAACAGGACTGTTTAAAAAACCACATTTTCCTCATTTTGTATAATTAAGGTAAGTCTAGTTCTGTCTCTGCTTTCTTTGCTTCACATAGCTTTACCTGAGCTTTACCAAATATCTTTTATTTCTCATATTTATCATTTTAATGGTGCCACTGCACCAATATTCAGTAGGCTATTTGATGTTTAATGAACTATTTATAGCAAATGTACTCTTGATAGATTTTTGGGGGATGCCTCATTTCGATATCAGAGAAGGTAAAAAACATTTTCCTATGGGAAAACTCTTGATAGATATGTGGCCCTGGTAAAATATCTATTGAGTTGCATAAAAAGGATTACACCAGGCAGATGAAGCTGGATCGCAGTATACATGAAGAAAGACCTGGGCTTTTTTAGAATAGCATAGAATATAGGGGCGGCTAGGTGGTGCAGTGAATAGAGCACCGGCCCTGGAGTCAGGAGTACCAGGTTCAAATCCGACCTCAGACACTTAATAATTACCTAGCCTTGGACAAGTTACTTAACCCCATTGCCTTGAAAAATCTAAAAACAAAAAAGAATAGTATAGAATATGGATAACTTGGTATAGTGGACAGAGCACCAGCTTTGGGATTGAGAAAACCTTGATTCCAATTTGACCTTTGACTCAGTGGAGTGGTGTGAACTTGGACAAGTCTCCTGCCCTCTTAGTGCCTTTAGCAACTCTTTAAGAATTTAAGTTACAGGGATGTTCAACCTTGAAGGACTCGCTCATTCCATCAGTGCAACAATCGGGAACAATTTTGGGCTGTTTGCAAAGGAGAGTGCCATCTGTATCCAGATAAGAAGCTGTGTAGTTTGAACAAAAGTGCAAGGACTATTCCCTTTAATTTAGAAAAAAAAACAGATATCTTATTGTCTGATCTTGTTACCTCTTAGACTTCTCTTCTCTTCTTTAAGGATATGATTTCTCTCTCATCACACCCAATTTGGATCAAGGTACAACATGGAAACAAAGTAAAGACTGACAGTGCTTTCTGGGGGGGGGGGAGGAAGCAAGATTGGGGGGGAAATTGTAAAATTCAAATAATATCTTTAATAAAAATAAATAAAAAAAATTTAAGTTACAGGGCCAGCTAGGTGGCATAGTGGATAAAGCACTGGCCCTGTAGTCAGGAGTACCTGGGTTCAAATCTGGTCTCAGACACTTAATAATTACCTAGCTGTGTGGCCTTGGGCAAGCCACTTAACCCCGTTTGCCTTGCAAAAACTAAACAAAACAAAACCTAAAAAAAAAAAGAATTGAAGTTACAGCTGAAAAATAACACTAATGAAATGACATCTCGAGACCAAATAAATATTGGTTTCCAACCTTTGGACAAACTTAGATCTTAATGTAAGAAGAAATTTCTCTATAATTAAGACCGAGTGGAATAGGCTGCTTCAGGAGGTGGCAGGTGCTGGAGATTGGACTTAAGAAGTAGGATGCAGAGAACATGTTTGCTTATAGATTGAACTATAAAGACTTCTCCTGACTCTGACAAGTTTGTATGCCGACAGAAAATCATGGTAATAGGCAGTAATCTGATAATAACAGACTCATCCAAAAAGTAATTTGGCCAAACCATATCTCTGAGAGTACACTTGTGCCTTTGTTACTGATGAGAGAACTAAATACTGTTCAATAAATATACTTCAATTTATCCAACAGTCTGTATGTCAGGTTCTATATAAGGAGGGTTTTTGTAAATCAATATTTGAAAAATCTTGTTGTCTTTTTTGGTAAAGTAACTGTCTACTTTCTAATTTATCAATTTGAATCTTAATTTTTAACTTATCAAAATTACATCAATTACACTATGCTTGTAGATTTTGCAGTTTTAACTGCTTCAGCAATACTGACTAGTCCACATAACAAATGCTTTAAGAAGACAAATCTTTTGGGTGATATCAGAAGAAGTGTAGTGGAAAGTGTATAGTGGAAGTGTAGTGGAAAGAATATAGGACTAGAACTTCTAACTGTAAAGTAAGTTGTTCATGCTATCCTGTGTCCTTTATGTTGAGATGTTGTTGGATGAATCAATATATTTGTTTGTATTTCCAGGTTACAAAGAGAATAATGGATAACAAAAACTACTATAATCTGACAGACAAATTTCCCACCTTCAGTGAGTCTCCCCATATGCAGTTGACTCGATCTTTCTACCTGGACCCTGTGGTCACTTTTCACCTGTATCCAGAAGCCCCTGCCCCATCCCCTTACTCTGAAGACCTGCCAATGCTTCCTTTCGCAACTGACCAGCTGATTGTGGAAAACTTTGGAGATCCTTGTTCCTTCCCTTTTCAAATGCCGTGTCCATCTTATGGAAGATGTGAATACTCCTATGGTCCGGCCTTCATCAGGAAAAGAAATGAAAGGGAAAGGCAGAGAGTCAAGTGTGTCAATGAAGGCTATGCCCAGCTTCGTCATCACCTGCCTGAGGAATATCTGGAGAAGCGACTTAGTAAAGTTGAAACCCTCCGAGCCGCCATCAAGTACATTAATTTCTTGCAGTCTCTGCTTTACAGAGATGAAGTTGAGAGCAAGAATAAACCAGGGAAAGGTCAGGCCATTGCAGCAACTACCAGCCACCAGATGGACCCCATTTTTAAAATTGTATAAGTAGGACCAGGGCCAACAAAGTAGTTTCCTAAAGGTACAATGTTTACAGAATCATACCATGTCTCTTACCAAACTTTATAGTTTTGTCTATCACAAGAAACATCTTTTTTTTTTAGGTTTTTGCAAAGCAAATGGGGTTAAGTGGCTTGCCCAAGGCCACACAGCTAGGTAATTATTAAGTGTCTGAGACCGGAATTGAACCCAGGTACTCCTGACTCCAAGGCGGGTGCTTTATCCACTACACCACCTAGCCACCCCCATTACGCCACCTAGCCACCCCCCACAAGAAGCATATTTAGAGGCCTTTTAGTTCAATCACCTGTCTGAATCCTATTCTATATAACTAGTAAGGGGGTCATCCAGCCTTTGCTATTCTCAATTACAATGAATAAGAGTTGGGCCAGTGTTTATAACCTCTGAGCTAATCTGGCGCAGGATAGTGGTTAGCTCTGTACACCATATTTGAAAATGTGTCTTGAATACTACCATGAGCAGATGAGTCAGAAGGGACTTCTCAAGGCTTTGAATATTGGTTTCTGGAATTTTAGGAAGGCATCTGCAGGTATTCATGCTTTTCAGGCATTTGATTTCTCAATTTAAGTATGTCTCTGTCCACTTGTAACTCTCTGGGGTTATTATTCATGGATTTTTTTTTTATAATGTGGAAGGAAGTGATTTTATTCATTGATTGATGGCCTACTACATAAGAACACAGTTCTAGAAAGGAGATACAAAGTTTGGGTAAGAAGTGGTTTTTAATCTCTAATCCCACAAAGAAATCAAATCACCCAGCTTCCAGAAGCTTCCCACTAGGAGGAAAATACACACACATTGATAATTACAATATAAACAGTATAATCTGAGTGCATCAGAAAGGTGCAAAACAAAGTGTTATGTGATGTTCAAAAGAGTAGGAAAGGGCCTTACCGACTAGGGAGAATCTAAGAAGGCTGCTCAAAGAAGATGACATTTAATTTGGGCTTGAGAGACTGGTTAGGAGTTTGAGATTGAAGAGGGACGGACATACCTCAGGAATAGGGATCAATGACAACAAAGCCCAGGCAAATCCAAGATCTCTACTCTAGGCTAGAGTAGAGAATTCACAGCAAGAAATTGTATGGGATAAAGCTGGAAAAGTATTAGGGACTCAAGTCAGTTCAACAAATGTTAACTTTCTGCTTTTCAAAGCCCTGTTAGGTAATGGGCATGCAAAGACAAAAATTTTCAGGGAATGGAGAGGAGGGGATAGATGTTGGAGATATTACAGAGCTAGAATCTACAGGATGTTGCCCTCACCTTGTGTTTTCAGGAGTTTGATCAGTTAAATTGTCAGATACTTTTAAAAAAGATGCTCTATATTAGCCAACCAATATGAACCTACTTTTGATTTTTTTTTTTTTTAGTATTTCTTACATGTAGAAAACTATAAGTTCTTATAGGTAGGAATTTGAGCCTTACAAACAAACCCCCATTAGAGAAGTCTAACAAGCAGCTGAGAGGAAAAAGTGACTTGGTGAATAAAATTAGAGTAATTTAGAAGACCTTGCTGATTGTAAACAAACAGATCTAAAATCAACCTCTTAATCTCCCATAACAGGTTCCTTCTCCCTACTTCTTTCTTGGTAATACCATTGAGTGATAACACTGATTCCATATTATTGCTCTGTTATTTCTTCCTTAGTTTTTTGTGTTTTTGTTTTTTTTCTCTGTTTTATGACAATTATTGTATTTGTGTCTTGAATAGTCATTGAAGAGCATTCTCCTGGTGGGGACTCAGACCATGATTTATGTAATCGATGGCCCCCAAATGATCCACATTGAATAATGGAAGAGTAACAAGGGATTCGGTTTTTATGGAAGACGTCAGAGGACACTTGTTGGTACACCTGATCCCATTTAGCACAGCATTTTGTTTCACTTGATTTCATACTATGTTATCTTCGGCCGTGTTGTTTGCTGACTATTGCCTAAGTCATAATTTTGCTTTCTAAACTGAGAACAGAAACTGTGTCTTCCTTCTCATGGGTCATTCAAAGAGCTTTCATGGTACTGGACACATGGCAGATCTTCAACTACTGACTAATAAAATAAAATGCAGGAGATTTTTAAAAATAGTAATAAGAAAAATTATTCTTTTCCTCTTCTAACTGTATAGTTGAATAAAGTCTTTTTTGAAAATTGATGCTTTTGTTTTTTCTTTTTCTCATTGATTTTTTGATAACTATCTCTAAAAGCCTTTGTTCAATGAATCTGATCCACAAAGCTATCTTGTGTGACCGAGTTTACAATATTGACTATTCTTGAACTCTATGGTATGGGCCTTTCCCATAATTCATATGGTCTCTTAATACACACATCATTTCTCTGCCCCTAAAACCTGCCTTCACCAAACTTACTACAATGAACCGTATCTGTCCCCTTCTGCAAAGATTTAACTTTCTCACCTATGATAAAAATAGCACCAAATAAGCTCCCTTGTTTTTAGTGCTTTATGGTTTCATGACTGAATAAGACACTTCTCTAAAACATCCTTTACTAAAAATTCCTGATGCAGGCTCTCAATGAATTAGAATGCTCTACTCCTGAAGTAAGACACTAAAAGTTAGGAAGATTTTCTTTTTATCAGACCTAAAACTATTTCAGCTATTGTTCCGGTTCTGCTTTCTAGGGAAAGGCAAAATAGGTCTGATTCTTTTTCCATTAATTTTGTCAATCTTTTGTTTTTCATGTAGGTAGGTAATGTAGGTAACATTTCCCTTTCCTTTCCTCCCTTTGAGAGTCATCCCTTATAACAAATATTTTTTAAAAGGAAGAAAAATAATTTTGTAAAATTGATACTTTTAAATTTAATTTTTTTTTGGTAAGGCAATGGGGTTAAGTGACTTGCCCAAAGTCACACAGCTAGGTCATTATTAAGTGACTGATGTTGGATTTGAATTCAGGTCCTCCTGACTCCAGGGCCGGTGCTCTCTCTCCCCTGCCTGGAACTCAGGCAGTTTCACAGCTGGAGTAATGGCATTATACTTATTCTTTGAAGCCTAGCTTTTTCTTTGTGGCTTTGCAGCATGCATTTTTTTTTATTATTTTGAAGTGGTGCTTTGCATTTACTCTGACATCACGGTGTAGGTAGTGTTTTTTCTGGATCTATTTTGCTCATTTGAATGTTTCCCTGCTTCCCTGTATTCATTGTATGTGTCATTGCCTACAGCACCAAGCATACGAGGAGAAGGGGGAGATCTGTGGGAGCTCAGGATTGGGGAGGGGGAAAGAGCCGTGACTTGGTGTCAGAGAACCTGGGTTCAAATCTCACCCCAGATCCTGGTTGGGTGACCCTGGGCGAGTCACTGAACCTCTGCAAAATGACAGCCCAGTCCGGCAGCTTGGTCCCCGGGCCTGGGCGCTGAACCAGAGCCACCTGCTCTGGGGTGGGTTTCTGTAAAAGGAGGGGGTTGGACTACTGGGTCTATACCCTGAAGAGATGATGAAAAAGGGTAAAAACTTGTACAAAAATATTCATAGCAGCTCTGCAGTGGCAAAGAATGGGAAATTAAGTGAATGCCCCTCAATCGGGGAACGGCTTGGCACACTGGTACATGTACGTCATGGAACACCCTTGTTGTGTTAGAAACCAGGAGGGAGGCCCGGAGGGACTCGCACGAGCTGATGCTGAGCGAGATGAGCAGAACCAGAACACTGCACCCTGACAGCAGCATGGGGCGATGACCAGCCTTGATGGACTCGCTCAGCCCATCGGTGCAACAGGACAATTCGGGGGTAGCTGTGATGCAGAACACCAGAGAAAGAGTTGTGGAGTTTGGACAAAGACCAAGGACTATTCCCTTTAATTTAGAAAAATAAACTGTTATCTTATTGTCGGATCTCGCTATCTTTTATACTTTATGTTTCTTCCTAAAGGATACGATTTCTCTCTCATCACACTCAATTTGGATCAACGGAAACAATGTAAAGACTGGCAAATCGCCCTCTGTGGGGGATGGGGGGAGGGAAGTCAAATTGGGGGGAAAAATGTAAAACTCAACATAAACCAAATCTTTATGAAAGAAAAAAAAAACTCAGGTATTTTTAAAAAAAAGGTGGGGGTGGGGCCGAGCCACGCCGACACTCCCTTCCCGCCCTGCCGGGCTCGCCAGGCCGCTTCCTCGCCTCCGCTCCTTCCTCCTTCCTCCTTCCGGGGGGGCGGGGCCCGAGCCCGCCTGGCTCCGCCCCTTCCAGCCGCCGCTGCGCTCCCATTGGCCGAAGCTTCAAGTTCGCGCATGCTCAGAGGGCTTGCCGAAGAATCTCCATGACAACCTGCCTAGCAACCAAATGCCTTTAAAGTCGGCGTCGGTACGGTCGCCAAGACGACGGAGAGAGAGCGAGGCGGGCCGGGGCCAGGTAGGTCCCTGCTGCTGCTGCTGCTGCTGCTGCTGCTGAGTTTGGGGGTGCTCCGGACCCCGCGGGGGCCTTTCTCTCCAGCCGGGACCGGAGTCCGAGGAGGGTCTGCTTGGGCAGGGGTCAAGGGTCAAGGTCCACCTAGTTTGCAGCCCTGGGAGCAGGCTGAGCGTGGGGGAGGGGCAGATGAGTGTCAGGGTCAAGGGCTGAATCTGAATCCCAGGGGGGAGCCGGGCCCGGCCACCTCCTATCCACGTGCAGCCAGGCCGGGCTTGTAGGGTGCCCTGGTGGCACGGCCCTGGAGTCAGAGGCCCCGAGTTGTGAGCAGGGCACAAATCCAGCTCCACGCCTCTCCGATACCTGGGGCAGGCCTTACTGCTCTCTGCCAGCTGTGCCACAGGAAAGGCTTGGGGGTTCCAGGGAGCAGGGCAAGGTCTCAGTCCAGGCTCAGGCTGGGGACGGCGTTAAGCTCCCCACCGGACTGCTAATGGAAAGAATCAGTTTGGAGCAAAATCTGGGCCAGGGGTCCTAGGATCGCAGAAGTAGAACTGAAAGGGGCCCCTCACGAAGGTCCACCAGGAGGAGGTAACGGGGAAGGAGGAGCAGACTCAAGTCCAGGGTCTTTGACTCCCAAGTGAAGCCCCTTTTCATGGCACGAAGCTGCCTTTCTGTTTGGGGCCATGACTAGAGATGGGCTGGACATTGGCCCAACTGGAGGCCCAGTCCCCGTTGATCTTTTTGGGACTGAGTCACAAGCTAGTCAGAAAAAAGGAATTTCCAGCACTGGGGGGATTCAGTGCAGTTTTCCATACCAAAGGAGTAATCAAAACCACCACTCACTGGCTTCCAATGCCTCTAAGTAGGTTGATAAGTTGAATACCTGCATTGACAGAGGTCTGGATTTGGAGTCAGAAGGACCTGAGTTTGAATTCTGCCTCAGATACTTCATAACCGTGTGACTCTGGGCAAGCCACTTTACCTCTCTAAGCTTCAGTTTCCTCATCTGGAAATTAGAACTAATAATAGCATTTACTCCCAAGGCTATTATGAAAAGCAAAAGGGGTTAAGGTTTGTAAATTGTTTTGCCAACTTTAAAACACAGCATAAATGTTAGCTATTAGTATTTTTTTTAAGTTGAGCTTAGAGCTAGTGGCAAAGGAATTGAGTCAACTGTCCCTCTTTTCTGCGCCTCAGCAGCAGCAGGTTGTTATAATAATGGTTGTCCTCAGAGTGGGTAACAACTTTGATTTCAGTAGATTTTTTTAATTTAATAATTTAATTTTGCAAGGCAATGGGGTTAAGTGGCTTGCCTAAGGCCACACAGATTAGTAATTATTAAATGTCTGAGTCAGATTTGAACTCAAGTACTCCTGACTCCAGGGCCGGTGCTTTATCAACTGCACTACCTAGCCGCCCCAATTTCAGTAGACATTAAAAGTGCCTTCGGGATTCACTGGTGGCCATTGTTTCTAGGTATGGAACCCCTAGCAGGGCCCTGGATGCCTTCCCACAAGTACTGCAGTGTGACCACAGCCCAGAAGAGTCCTTGTTGCGTCAATGCCTCTGTTCACCGGAACGCCCTGTCCACCTGGCCTCTCATACTCCATGTGCCCTGTTTTATTAGCCATCCCTCTGTTGCAAGGTACTGTCCTCCTCAGGAAATGGTAGGAGTCTCTGACCCTGGATGAGGGCCCCCCATGACAAGATAGAGCACCTCACAGTTTACAAAGTGCTTTCATTCACAGCAGACCTTTTGAGGGAGACAGTAACCATTATCTGAATTTTACAGTAAGCAAGCAAGTTCAGACAAGTGAGCTGACTTGTCCAAGGTAATACATAAATAGCGCAGGGCAGCAGAGCTAGAACTTGAACCTTGGTGCTCTTTGCACTTTCAGGGAGGCTAAAAAGTGACTTTGCTGATTGTCTGTTGGTTCTTATTGACTTGAAACCAGGGGCAGTTAAGTGATGCCACAGAACACTGGAGTCAGAAAAGACTCCTCTTCCTGAGTTCAAATGTGACCCCAGACACTTACCAGCTGTGTGACCTTGGGCAAATCACTGAACCCTGTTTGCCTCAGTTTCCACATCTGTCAAATGAGCTGGAGAAAGAAATGCAAACCATTCTTAATATCTCTGACAAGAAAACCCAAATGGAATCATGGAGAGTTGGACATGACTGAGAAAATGGGGTCTTATTTCCCCTTTTGTTTCTCTTCCTCCAAACAGTCCCTAGGATTCCTAGGATCTCAATATTCTTTGTTCCATTTATCATTTTACTACAATGTGAAGAGATCTGGGAAGTTTGAGATATTCATCTTAACTGGCACAGTTTGTTTCACATGCAGATGAAGTTTTTATGTTTTGTGACCCCACTTCCTAGTTCATCCTTACAATCACTCTGCAGGTAAAGACCAGAGTTAGTTTTCTCAGTTTTTATGGTCACTCAAGAAGCAAGATTCTTTTTCTCTGGGACCCTAACTGTCTCTCAGTCGGATTGAACTGTTCACCCCAGAGCTATATCAATCCCAGCCTAGAGACTTCTTTGACCTATGAATCTGCAAAATTTTCCTCAACTAGCCTATAATTTTCCTATACTAACACATTACTGGTCAACTCCTAAAGCTATTCATCCTAGTCTAAAGCATTATTCTACTTTTCTGAATGCACCTTTTTGTTAAAGAAAACCCTAAATTTCTTTTTAATTTTTTTACATTCTTTAATATTTATTTTTCCAACTACATGCAATGGTAGTTTTCAACAATCATGTTTTGGTAAGGTTTTGAGTTTCATGTTTTTTTCTTTTTCTCTCCCTTCCTTACCCCTGACAGAAAGCAATCTAATATGGGTCATACATGTATAACTATGTCAAACATAAATCCTTATTAAATCTGTTGTGAAAGAAGAATCAAATTGAAACAGGGAAAAAACATTAGGGGAAAAAACCATAATACATCAGATAACTTTTAAAAATTGAATATAAGCTTTGGTCTTCCTTTAGATTCCACATTTCCTAGATATGTATGGTATTTTCCAAAGAAATATCTTTTAGAAATAGCTTTGATTATTTTGCTGCTGAAATGAGCACATCCTTCATCACCCCATGTTGCTGTTAGTGTGTACAATATTCTTCTGGTTCTGCACACTTCACTCTACCTTGCTGGAAGTCTTTCCTGGCTTTTCTGAAGTTCACCCACTCATGATTTATTAAAGAACAATAGTGTTCCATCACATTCATATACCACAATTTGTTCAATCATTCCCCAATTGATGAACATTCCCTCAATTTTCATTTCTTTGCCACTTCAAAAAATGTTGCTATAAATATTTTTGTACATTTGGAAAACCCTAAATTTTTTCATAATTGCACTGTGTCAACACTATCATTCATTAGATCCACATCTTTCATATGGGAGCCACACACTGCAATTGAAAGAATTGCCTTTCCCCAACACTTGTCTTTTGATCTCTTACTTCCTCTTAGGGCTAAATCTTAATATCTCTAAAACCCAATCCCTTTATTAGTTATACCAAGTTAAACTGTTAAAGATTTTTTCACATAGATATTGACATGACATCACAACTGCATATTTGTCTATGCAGATTATCTACATGTACTCTGTTGCTGTATGCTTGGCATGTCTTATGTCTGCTCTTTCTCTGCCATTCTAATCAGTTGCTTTCTCCTAGGTGTGCCTGGGGTCGACCAGATCTGCACATGACTGACCTACAAAGGAAGGGGCTAAATCTACAGGAGGGACCGGAGGATGGTGACACATCTGTCCTTGCTAGAAGTGAATCAGATGGCTTTTACTACAGAACTCACATAAAACAAATGCCAAAGGCAAGTCCCCATGCCCTCTCAAGGTCTCTTCATAGCTTCCACTGAGCTGTGCACAGAAAATAATAATGAAATGAGCTATTAGTGGAAGTTGGCTATCTCCAAGGTTTAAGAGTGAAAATGTTAGTGGTCATATTTTAAACTTGGAATATTGGTCATGTACACCACTCAGAAACACAGGGTGATGGACCTATCCCATGGAAAGAGGAGCTCATAGTAATGTGATGACTGCAAATGCATTAGGGCCTTATATTCATTTTCTAATTAGATCCTCAGATTAATTTGGTAAGGGAACTGAGGGAAGGTGCAGGTATGCCCATTTTATAGATTAGAAAATGTAGGTTCACAAAGGGAAAAATGACTTACCCAGTGCCATAGAGCTAGTGAATTAATTATCGGGGGGGACTCAGAGCCAAGATTTCAATTCCTAGTTCACAAACATTTCCATCATACTCTTATGTGGACAAAGACACTCATAAAGGGAGCCAAGGTATTCTATATGAATACAAAGGATGTTCTTTTATTTTCAAGTTGATCAAATCCTGAATACTAGTTTAGACTTAAGAAAATAAACAGTCCAAAATTAAAAAATTTAAAATTTAAAAAATTTTTAAAATTGAAACAGAATACAGTTTTTTTATTCCCTAAAAATAAATATATAATGAATTAAAATGTAATGAAGTGGGGTCAGATTTCTAATCATTAGTCTTTGGTATCTTTTTTTTAGCGTGTGCTTTTATTGATAAATTTTGTTTTACCAAAGACTAATGTTCAAGTTACAAAGAAATCACAAATATACTCACCCAGAAGCAATTAAGTAAAAAAACACAAGAGTAATTGTTGACTCAGCACCCCCACACTTCTTTAGTTTGATAAAGCATAAGGTATTCTATTTGGCTAGGTGGCGCAGTGGATAGAGCACTGGCCCTGGAGTCAGGAGTACCTGAGTTCAAATCTGGCCTCAGACACTTGGGCAAGCCACTTAACCCCACTGCCTTGCAAAAAAAAAAAGTTTAACAAGGAAGAACTAGCAACATCCATGGTATTTAATTAGTGTTTTGTAGACATTTCATGTTATAGTTGGGGAATATTGTTCGTTTGGAGCAGTTCTCTTTACCCTGCATCTCTTCATATGAGGCTTCCTATATTCCTTTGACTTTTTGGCACTTATCATTATCTCTAAATTACCACAATCTAGCCAGCCAATCAGTATTCACTGAGCACATCATTTGTTTACAACTTTTTGCTATTGCAAATAAATTTGGAGACCACTTAGACAACCCCTTCATTTTACATATATGGAAACTGACACACAGGACATCAGAAACTGGCCCAGATTCACCCACCATTGGGGGAGGTTGAACCAAGGTGATCCTCCAACACTTTTCACATATCTTCTCATATTGAAAGGGCATTTTACAGTTTCTAAAAGTCTTTCTTCAGAACCACTCTTGGAGGTAGATAGTTCAACTTGAATTGTCCGTATTTTATAGATAGTAAAACTAAAACTCAGAGAAAGTGACTTGCCAGTATCAGAGTCAGAATTTGAACTGATGCCAAATTATCTGAGTCCCTCTGACCTAGGAGTCCTTGATCCCTAGCAATGAATACCTCAAGCGTGTATATGAGGATTTGGGAGTGAGGAAATGGCTCCACACAGGGGCCCAAGGGCTTGTATTGAGGGGGAGAGGATAGGAGACATCGTGGATGCTCTTTGGTAGCCTTGAACTACAGGATAGAGAAAAGAGTGAAGCTAGAGAGGGGAGAGAGAATAAGATTGGAAAAAAGGAGGGGAGATCTCTAGAGACACTTAAGAGGACCACCCACAACTGCACAGTCCATGTTTGTTCTGCTAAGTTAGCTGAGTCCTGGGCAGGACAGGAATGCTTCTGGGAGCTTCCTCTGGAAGCAGATTCCTGTCCTGGGCTCTGGGGCTTGGAGGATCTCTAATGCCATTTCTCATTTCTGATTTTGGCTTCTTCCCTGCAGCCGGGGAGGCAAGGCAAGCTCCTTGTGGAGTTGGAGGCTCCCCATTCCCCAGATCTGCAACAGAGCATAGCCCCAGAGGATGTCATCCAATACTCGTGGGCCCTAAGGCACTCCCTACTACCTGGAGATAAGGTTCTGGCACCTTGGGAACCAGAGCAAGAGAGATATGGGCCAGGCACTGTGGTCCAAGGCCTGGAGACGAGAGACCCTCAGAGAGGTAAGGGGAGCAGGACACCAAGGATGAGAAGGAGCAGACCCCCCACACACACACACACAAACCCCCTACACCTATCCTCCCTCTACTCACCTGATCACTTTGCTCTCAGGGAGGTCCTTGCTTATTGGTTAGGATCTTTAGTCTCTATGGTATATAGCCCAAATTTATCATTTGGTAACAAAATGTACCAAAGTATATCTTTGCAGAAAAAAAAAACATCTGAAGTTACGTATCATATAGTCAACTAAACTATTCTTTATCTTGATGTAGTTATATTGGGGTCATTTGAGTAATCAGGGCAGTCTTCCCATGCATCAGAAAGTCACTGTTCTTATAATTCAGGGTTAGAAGATAGGGACATTTATAAGTTAAAGAAATGGGAACAGAATATCTCTGGGTCTGGAGAGGGAGTACAAGACAGAGCAATGTCTTGTGGGCCTTGAATAACACCTTTGGGAACTGTGAGTCATCTTCCTCCACTGAGGATGAGCTATAATAGCTCACTCACTGAACTATTTTTCTTTTTTTCTCTTTCTTTCTTTCTTTCTTTCTTTCTTTCTTTCTTTCTTTCTTTCTTTCTTTCTCTTCCTTCCTTCCTTCCTTCCTTCCTTCCTTCCTTCCTTCCTTCCTTCCTTTCTTTCTTTCTTTCTTTCTTTCTTTCTTTCTTTCTTTCTTTCTTTCTTTCTTTCTTTCTTTCTTTCTTTCTTTCTTTTCTTTCTTTCTTTCTTTCTTCCTGAGCAGCATCAGAAGATGAAGAAATCACTGTTTGCTTTTGGAATGGCAAGATAGCCAAAGTGCCCTTAGGGATTGCCATATGGATATCTCCAGTCTGTTGGGAGAAGGCTGTGGAGATGTTGCCCAAGTCCTTAAATACCAGTTGGCTGAAGCCCAGAGAGCCTCTTAGCACTGTCCCCTGGACTCCCCCCTGCTCTCTCCTGGGACCTACCTTTGGGTATACCACAGATGGGCTTCTTCTGAGCTCATTCTTGTGCCCTCCCCAACATCTTTACCCCCAGTCCCACTGCCCGCTGCTGTCTGCTGGCTGCCTCTGCTGCTGTTCCTCATCCTGGTCTCCCTGGTGGCCTCTGACCAAGACATTAGAGGTCACACCTAGGGACCACTCAGAGTCAGAGCTGAAACCCACAGCACAACTTGTGGAGCTAGACAAAAAGGTGGCAGCTCATGTTGGTGGGGGTGATACTTCCTCCTCCTCCTCCTCCTCCTCCTCTTCCTCTGCTTCTTCCTATTCCTTCTCTTCTAAAGAGGAGACTTTAGGGAGTGAGCTAAAGAAAGCTCTCCCTCAAAGAATGATGGTGGACAGCACTGTCAACACTGAAACAAGCCTTTTTGAGAAGCCTGTGAGTCAGAAGATCCTCAGCCAGCCTCCCTGGAAATACTGGAAAAGAAGTGGCCTAGAGCCCAGTCAGAGAAAGCCAGGTATGTTTAAGTTCAGTTACCTGGAGCATTGCTGGTAAATGTTTAACAACTAGCTCTGAGAAAAAAAACCCCATACTTATGATATGATGCATTTTGGGTTTTTTTGGTTTTTGCAAGGCAATGGGGTTAAGTGGCTTGCCCAAGGTCACATAGCTAGGCAGTTATTAAGTGTCTGAGGTTGGATTTGAACTCAGGTACTCCTGACTCCAGGGCTACTGCTCTATCCATGGCATCATCTACTTTTCTGATGTATTTTGGAGTTTAGTCTGCATTAATATTTTCTCCATCATTATCTTGTTTTTATATTCAACAAAACAATAAATCAAGCCCTGATTTGTAGCATTTGTTGATTCCCAAGATGAGTATTTAACAGTAGGCTCCCAGGAGCTAGCTTCAGTGCACTCCTGTCTTGGAGGTGAGATTTCTTGTTAAAAGCAGTCTCTGATCCACTTTGATGTGGCCACCTCATCAGAGTTGAACATAGGCAGTCCTTTAGCATTGAGTTTGGAAATTCCTTGAGGATGATCATAGAGAAAGATGGTGAAGGCTAGGAATTTCTGCCCATCCTGAAAAAAAAATGGATTCAAAATGGAAAAATCTGCTGGGAAAAGAAGGCATGAACCTACCATCTTTTTCTTGATTGGAATTCTAGGTCTGTTTTTAGGCTACTCTCACAGTGGGTGAGAGTAACAACTATCTTCAAATTACATACCTTATGGATGAGGGTTAGGAAATATTTCAGAGTTGGAAACCATGCATTACGTTTTCTTGATTTTGTCATTATTGATTGAAATTCTTGAATGGTTGCTGCCCCTTTGGTGAAATCTACCCCAAGACCCCAGCTAGAGCCTTGTTACAGGTCCTCAGTAACAATTGAGAATTAAATGGATCCTGGACTTAGGGGTCTGGGCTAATTAGAACCAGAAGAGAATGTCAGTAAGAAGTCTTTTACATTTACTTAATGCTTAGGCTTATCTAGCTTACAAAACCTTTTGCTTTTATTATATCTTCATGATAATGCTATGATAAGGGAACACATCTAGTGAAGGAACTGAGACCCCACAGTCTGGTGCTCTTTATGATGGACTAGGCTGTCTAAAAGATTCCATGGGTCTTCCATCTGGGCTGTGGGAGAGTGAAGGACCTAGGATTTGTACTTCAAAAGAACCAAAGACTTCCTATAATGAACCTTCCAACTTTGGCTCTCAGGGAAAGACACTTTAAAATTCTCACTCTCCAGAGTCCCTGACTTTACCCTGAGATACCAAAAGTTCTGAGGGTATCCAGTCTGACAGACTTCTCAGGGGGATTCTTGTGAAACAGGAGGTCTCTTTCTCCATCCTGGAGAGGCTTACTTTGACTTCTTGTTGGCCCTATTTGTATCTTACATGTTTATTCAGGAAGTAATTTCCTCAGCTGTGAGCAAGGACAACAGGAACCCAGTTCCAGAACTGATGTTGGCTGACAAAGCTTGTTTATAGCATGTAAATTTTAGAACTGATTTTTTCTAACATATCTTATTCAGTAGCCGGGTCTATAGGAGCTAAGAATTATAATAGATCTGCTGGATCAAAAATTCCTAGACCCAGAACTTTTCACTGTCTGTATCACTAAACAATGTAGATCCCACTTCTTGTATCA
Organism: Macrotis lagotis; assembly: GCF_037893015.1. NCBI lineage: Eukaryota > Metazoa > Chordata > Mammalia > Peramelemorphia > Peramelidae > Macrotis > Macrotis lagotis. Next base: position 237,964,851 of record NC_133660.1, on the reverse strand, counting down.
CTAACCAATCAGAGTAGCCTGTTTGAGGTCATTGTCCCATCTCCATGGCAACCACTTACAATGATGGTCCTCTCAGTCCATGTGGACCTCAAACTGGTCCCAAAGGTAAGACCTCAGATTGAAAGGGAGGGGATCATATGGACTTTGCAAATAGAAAAAAATGTCTTTAAAAGGAATTGACCATTCTGAGTCAAGTTGGTCTACCCTTAAGGATTGGTAGAGAGAAGTGTTGTGTTAATCTGGTGATAGTCTGGAAAGATTGGAGTCCTCTTAGTGCCCTCAGGAATACAGGAAACATGGAGGTTCATCCTTATGGATATAAAATTGTCTCCAGGGGCGGCTAGGTGGCGCAGTGGATAAAGCACCGGCCCTGGAGTCAGGAGTACCTGGGTCAAATCCGATCTCAGACACTTAATAATTACCTAGCTGTGTGGCCTTGGGCAAGCCACTTAACCCCATTTGCCTTGCAAAAAACCTAAAAAAAAATTGTCTCCAACTCATGGGTAGGGACATAAGAGGCTTAGAAACTTAATGAAAAACACATCAACTTCCCTCTTGCCATTGAGTAACTTGCCACTGAAAAACCAAGGGAACATCCAGACTCCTCTGAAATGATTAGTCTAATACCAAACTTGGCAAAAAAAAAAAAGCATAAATCAGTGTTGTCTGAGATTTGTCTTCTTTCAGAATCAAATGAGTGATAAGAGAAAATGACACCAAAAAACACCTAGGGTTTTCATGCTTGATTTTTCAACAGAGAAATGGTTCAAACAGTCTGGAAAAAACAAAACACTAATTGCTGAGAGAGAGAGAGAGGCATCTATAGGAAGAAAAGTGAAATGAAGGGCCCTGGTTGGCCAGGGGTATCCCAGGTATCTATCTTCCTATGAGAGTAGAGCAGCTATAAGTGTAGACACAAATATAGACCCTTTCTTCCCCCACCCCCACCACTTAACTCAGCTCTACAATTCACATCCTCTACAAAAGCTTGAAAATCTTCAATTTTGTGGGCTATGGAAGCTTTGTATACACTTTCTTACTGTAATCTGACCCACATTCACCGGCCTTGGAGTCAGGAGTACCTGGGTTCAAATCCAGTCTCAGACACTTAATAATTACCTAGCTGTGTGGCCTTGGGCAAGCCACTTAACCCCATTGCCTTGCAAAAACTTAAAAAAAAAAAACTAGTTAAAAATCTAGTTAAGAGAAACCCTCCTCATCTTAGTGATTATCCACTACGCCACCTAGCTGCCCCTAACTAGAACTTCTTAATCCCTAGTAAGTCTTTGAACTTGGAGAGTTCCTTTCCTTCATATAGGCAGCAAAACACTATTCTAAGAAGGGGTTCATAGGCTTTACCACACTGTCAGAGGTATGACACACAATGGTTGAAGAGCCCCCTTCTGAGCTGGAAGGGGCTGGTTTTGTGGTATGGAAGGTGGCATGGATAGGTTTACGAGGAAAATTAGAAAACAAGTGCAAGATTTTTCTCTCCCCTAGCTGATTTTATTAGGGAACCTCCTATTTAGAAATTTTAGAATATTTTTTGAGAGGTACTACCAATTCTGTAAATGCCTGCCACATTTACCAAGAGTTACCAGAGCCTATAATATTTTTGGCAAGACAGCCTTCCAGTGAGGATCTCAGTAGTAGAGAACTTACTATCTGCAAGGTCACCTATTCTCCTTTTGGACAGATCCACCAATCTGGAACTTGTATCCATTCTTTTTGTTAGGCCCAAAAAGCAAACTGCTGTTCTACCTTTCAAATACTCTTTTTTAAAATTAATTTTTATTAAAGATATTATTTGAGTTTTACAATTTTCCCCCCAATCTTACTTCCCTCCCCCACACCCCCATGGAAAGCAATCTGTCAGTCTGTACTTTGTTTCCATGTTGTACCTTGATCCAAATTGGGTGTGATGAGAGAGAAATCATATCCTTAGAGATTCAAATACTCTTAAGACTGGAATGACATTCATCAATCTGACCCCCACCCCAGCTTCCTCTCAGTTAAGTATCCCAGTTTCTTTAATTAATCCTATTAGTCTCAAATCTGCTCATTATCTTTTGGACCTGTTCTAACTTGTTAATGGTTCTCTGAAAAAGTGGAATCCAGAGCTGAACTGTGTCTCCAGGAGTGGTTTGACCAGGAGAGAACTGTCATTTCCCGTGTTCTGGACCCCTTTCTTCCATTGATGCTTCCTAAGAGAGAGCTTGTTTGCCTCCATGTCACAATGTGGAGTCGTTCATGATAGACCACCCTCCCTAGTTCTTTATGTGTTGTGTCTTGTCTCCCCTATCTTCTTTCTCTCTTTCACCTCTGATTGGGGGAGGGACCCAAGTACTCTAGATAACTAAGCTGTAAAGAAGGTGCCAACCTGCATTGGGATGGAAGGTTTCCTCAACTAGGTCTATAGTCATACAGGGGGTGAGTTCCAAAAGTTTGGTGCAGCTTTAAGCATTAATATCTGAAAATAGATAATGGCTTAGTATGTCCCTGTATATAACATTTCTGTTGTGCTTTAAGGTTGGCAAAGCGCTATCCTTAACAGTCTCTCATTTGGATGCATCATTTCATCACTGTAAGTTCTCCTTTCACTGATGTAAACCACATGCCCTCCATGAGTTAATAGTAAAATTTCTGAGTAAATTGGATCCCGTTGGCTTCAACCTGCTTTTCTAGCTCCTTGGCTCTATGTTACTATTTACTATGTTAGCTATCTTTTTATTTCATATGCACATACCATTTGTGCCTGCATTCAGATCATTAGGCAACTAGGTTCAGGGGACAGAGAGCAGAGTTGAGATTCAGGAAAACCTGGCTTCAAACTGGACTTTATATTTCCTAACTCTGTGGCTGCAGGCAAATGACTTAACCTCTCTGTGCCTTAATGTCCTTGTCTGTAAAATGAGGATAATGACAAGCACCCTTCTCGGAAGGTTGTTATAAGAACCACTTGGGATAACCTATGTAAAGTGTTTTGCAGATCTTGAAGTAACATATAAATGTGAGTTTTTAGTGAAAATCACTCAACTCTGCTTTTTTAGATTGGGTCTCAAGTGCACCTCTTCTTTTCACCACCCCCTTTACTTTTCTTCATGATTAGGAATCACAGCTCTTTGAAAGAGAAAACACTAGCTCTGAAGAGGTCTTCACAAACCCAGGTGAGATGTGAATTGCATTCCACCAGAACCCAGTTGACTCATTTACTCAGGTGATTTGGAGTTTTATTTTTATGGATTCTCTCCATTACTTTTGTGCCCTTTGGCTCTCCCTTTCCTATCACTTATTTTTGTCAATGAGATAATGTATTAAAACATTATAAGTCAGCCATTATTAGCTTAATTTGGCTTAGCAACTTTTGGGGGAACATTCTAGGTCTCTACTTCTTCATGGTCTACCTAAGAATACACCAGCATAGTTCAAGGGTCCTAGACTTCCATTAGCTTGGTTTCCCTCTTGTTGGCAGCATAGAACAATATAGCTTATGTTTGACCATCTCTTCTACACTAGCACAGTTCTCTCCCCAAAGAATATTGGCAGAAGACTAATTTTGAAATTTTATTCCTTTTTAAAGGTAAAGAGTCATTGAGGAAACTTGACACTTGAGACTCGAGTTGCTTCATCCATATCCTTTCCACCAGCTGGATCAATGCCTTCAGTATCAGTATCAACTAATTCACTCTGAGGTGTAGGAACAAGGTGTTGCCACAGTATTCTGAGGGGGGGGTGGGGAGAGGCAGCCAAAGGGGAAGCTGGAATATATGTTGTTGCAGTAAAAGCTGGAACACCGAGCTAGCAAAAACAGACCTAAAGCTAGAGGAGGAGGCTGAGAAGAAAGAAGTCCAAGGCAGAGAACCTCAGAGCCCTGAGGGTACCAGGTAATGCAGAAGGGCCCAGGAATATATTCTACAGGATATTATTTCAAGGCAATTAAGAGAACCATAAACTGTGTATGAATAATCCTCTTCTAAAAGCATGTTAGACATGGCAGGCATTTTAAATATTCAGTCCAACCTGTTGATTTTAAAGTAGTGGAAACTAAGGCCCAGAGAAGGGAAGCAGTTTGGGGCTAAAGTCATTATAAGTTGGGATGTTGGGCCAGGCCTTGAGCATAGGTCCCCCTGCTCGCAGTCTGGAATTCTTTCTACTTTGCCAATATACCTAAGAGTTTTTTGCATTTCAAAGGTTAAGTTTTCTATAATATGGCTCTGTTTAAACTATATCTTCATTATAGAGAATATCAGCAATTTTCACAAGGGAAGTTTTTTTTTTGGTCTACCTGCCTCAGATTCAAGGTATGGCTCCTCAGTGAATCACAGGCATAGAAAGAAGTTAGGAGCATTTTTTTTTAATTTTGTGGGAAATACTAAGAGATAAAGCAATTTTCACAAGAGAAGTTTTCTTTGGGGGGGGTCCACCTGCCCCAAATTCAAGGTATGGTCCCTCAGCGAATCATAGGCATAGAAAGAAAGGAGCATTTTTTTTAAATTTTGAGAAGTACTAAGAGATAAAAGTTTAATAACTAATAATAGCTAATAGCTAAAAAAAAAGCAAAAATGTAGGGTCAAGGTCACGAATGATACCAACAATGGGCACAATTGTCCTCATAGTGGGGTCCAATTCTTGCCATGTATTGCTAGTGTTCTCTGCTGTTTTGCCTTAGATTCTCTGCAGGTGGTTTTGTGAAAAGGGATGGATGAGCCGATTCAGATTTTATATCTAGAAAATGCTCCTATAACAGTAGCTACAGTGTTTGTTTCGGGCAAATGTGTCTGCAGTTTCACTTTTTATAATCTGGCCTAGACTGCTTGGTAGGATGTTCATTTTACCCCCAATAAAAGTAATAAAATCTGAATGAAATCTCCTTACTTCCAAAATTTCTCTTTATTTCCATGATTAACTTTGTAGGGAAAAAGAAAACAATCACAATTTTATAAACAAGTATCAAGGCACATGATTTCTCAGAACTTTTAAATTAAAACAGTCCCCAAGTCAGACAGAGCTTCTAGGGGACTGGCACCATGCATACATACATACTGTTCGTATATAAATACTGACAAAGAGATCCATGGCATGGTTTGGTTTAATTCTCTTTGCTATTTTAAAAACAGGTGCTGATTAGTGTTAAAGGGGGAAACTCAGATCGATGATTTGTCCCGCGTCGACTTCTATCATGCGTGTTGTGGTTACAGTAGGGGACCCCACTGTGACAGAGTAGGTGCCTGGACAAACTTCAATCGTGATGTCCTTGGAACTTGTTCTATCCTGGAAAGAAGAGATGAGTATTGGTGGGTTAGAATTTTGTGGTCTCTAATCAAAATCACACTTTCCCTCATTATGAAGCTAGATGGTAGTTTGTGGAAAGGATAGTGGACATCAACATTTGTTTATTAGCTCAGATTTGCCATGGCAGGGAAGAACTCTGGATGAGGAATGATCCTAATTACCAAGCTCTATTAAACCTGTGATTATGGTGGTGGTGGTGGGGATGCTGATAATGATGATACACTTTTCTGCTTCTAGAGCCAAGACACTCTGGGAGTTTATTTCAATAAAGTCATTAGAGTGGCCTAAATTACTTGGCTAGGCAAAGCCAGTGGAAGCTTGGCTTTCTCTTTCAATGCCAACCCATAGGAAGTGGGAGTTAATGAAAAGATAGGATTCTGGCTCAGCCCTGGCCACAGATGGTCAGTATAAGGATGTCCTGAAGTTATGTGGCATTCACACCAATTCAACAGACTTCATCTTCTGACTAAAGTAACATGCCGGATGGATAATTGAGATTGAGAAATTAAAAACATGCTTCTTGAGGACCCTACATGGCAGGCTGTTTGTTTTCCTTTAGGCAACAGACTGGCAGGTAGGAGGCCCTTAATATTAGCTGACTGTCTAAAAGATGCTGGCGCCAATTTGTATGTTGGGGAGCAGTGTGTGAAGGGCAGACTGGAGACAGTGCAGTTATGTAGGAAACTTTTCTAAATGTTCGGTGAGATATGATAGGAACAATCAACAAACAGAATGTCTTCACTTACCACTAATGTCACATGGCAAAGAGAGAGACACAAAGAAGAAAGCTGATAAGGAAGGGCCTATATCAACAGGGTGAAAGTGTATTGTATTCAGTGAGGCAATCAGGTATGGCCTGTTAAAGAGGCAGGCCTTAAGAGTTAGGAAGAATCAGGATTCTAATCCTGCTTCAGGTGCTTACTAGTCATGTGGGTCATAGTCAAGACATTTAATATTTCTCACCCTCAGTTTCCACATCTGTAAAATGGTATAGTGTAGTAGTTTATCTATCTCTCTGCCATATCAAATAACAATACAAATGTAAGGTGTTAAAGCAATTATGTACATTTCAATTATTGAAAAGATGTTTATAATTTAACAAAAAAACTACCTACTTGAAGAAGCTAGACCATGAACCCTCTTGGTTTCAGCCACTGACTGAGATGAACATTCTGAAGTCTTTACTCATTGCTTCATACAATTGATAGGTACAATTATTTGCTTATTCTGAAATCAGAGATGACTTTTGGAAAGTGTAGAATAATCCAGCTATGGTAACTCTCCTTTAATCCTGTACATCAGACACTGGCTGCTGGCTTCCAAACTCCAGGGAACTTGGGAAATGATAAAAGATCATCAACCCTGAAGTTCATCAGTATCTGAGCATGTGAATTTTAAGAGCTTAAATTAGGACTAGGAATAAAAAAAAAATCCTAACTCACATTTGTAAAGCAGCAGTTTAGACATTTCTTAATACCCACCTTCCTCTTAACATTCTTGCAAGAGCAGTTAGCATTTTTGCTTTCAGATAAGAAACCAAAACTTAGAGAAGTGACTTCCCCAAGGTCAAACAGTTTGAACTAGAATTAGAACTCAGAGTTCTCAAGATCCTTGCTCATTTTCTTGGCTGGTGATACCAGTAAAACGCTGAATTGTGTGTCATTAACAATCTGAGTCCACATATTTAAGGAAATTCTTTTGCTTATTACCCTTATTCTTCAGAACTCTTCTGCTCTTCTGTGAATCTCCCCTGCCCCCCCCCCCCCAATTGTTTCCACAGTTGATGAACCAGCCACTTTATTTATCCTACATGGGAAATAGCAATGCCATTATCTGTTGTGACAAGATTTTGGAGAGAAGTGGTTGATGGCCTTCTGGCACACATTTTGTTTGGACTAGATCCCTGGTTTTTGGAAATCAAAAAGGGATTTTCAGTTTGGAAGTAAGAGGGTCAGACCACTCCTGCTGACTTCACAGCTGGTGGAATTTCATTGGAATCTGGTATTGGCACATCCTAACTGTAGGAATGGGGACTCAAATACCTCAAATTCTTTCCAACCACAGCTATGTGTTCAGACACAAGGAACATCCTGTAGCTTCAAATAAAGGGTGCCCTGGTGGGGATGGCGGAGAGTTAGCAACCCAAAGTTGGCACACATCATTTTTCCTTAATGTGTATAGCATCCCAACTGAAGGCAGCTCTGTTTCCTCTAATATCCAGAGGAATGTCTGGGTTCTAGCTCTTGAGAGGAAATAATAGGCTTTGGTGCTAGAGGCTCAACCATCATCTAGTTCCAATTCACACATTTTACAGGTGAGGAAATTTGAGTCTCACCAAGATTAAGAGACTTTGCCAAAGTCAAAGCAGCAGAGCTAGGGTTCAAACAGAAATCTTCCAATTCCAAAGCTGGTGCTGTTTAATTAAGTTTAAAGGCTAATGGTAGGAACTCACCACAGACTTGGATGGTCTTGAGACAAACTTGGATGGTCCTGGGTCAATCCTGGATGTTCTTGGGTCAAACTCAGTTGGTCCTGAGCCAGACCTGGATGGTCTTGGGCCAAATTCAAGTGGTCCTGAGTCAACTCTGTATGGTGTTGCACCAATCTTCGTTGGTCCTTGGTCCGTCATTGGTACTTGGTAGCTCTCTCTAGGCTCATAGGATGCAGATTTTTTCTAAAGATTAGAATTAAGACTTATTGAATGGAATTCAGTTTTATGGGGTTCCAGATCAATTCCAATTTTTTGGATTGTTGGCAAGTTATAAATTTTTTGCCAGGCTAGTTTTTTCTAGTTCTTTCTCGTAAAGTTTTAGTTAAGACTGACCTTGGACTCATTCTGACACATACCCTGGCATACCTAGAACCCTGAGACTTCTTTCAATGAATTCTTTGCTAAGTGATTTTTAAAAATAGATCTTATCTTGGCTCACTTTTATTCTTTTTTTTTTTTTTAACTGTGAATGAATTCTTATATTCTCTGTTCTCCTCTAACCCCGAAATTGAGAAATTCTTAAGAGGCAGTGGATACAGTTTGGGCATGTAGGGTCAATTTCTTGTTGAGATTTTTTAACCCACTTTTCCCCAACTTTATGGTAAAGTGGATTCCTCTCACCCTGCTCCTACACTGAACATAAAATTTCAGAGCTAAGAGTGACCTTGGAGATCAACTGGACCAAGGACTGTTAATCTTTTTTTTTTGTCATGGATCCCTCTGGCAATCTGATGAAGGGTATGGACAACCTCTTTTCAAAATAACATTTTAAAATGCATAAAAATAAAACACATAGAAATACATAGGAAACCATATACATTTAAATATAGTTATCAAGTTTTAAAAAAGTTCACAGGCTTTGGATTAATTTCTCCTGATCTTTTAATTCCGCAGAAGAGGAAACTGAGGATCAGCAGCTTGTAAAGTGGGGAGGGAACCTGAGGCCTGCTAGTAACAATGGAACTTGGAGGGGAATATGAGTCCAAACTCACAACCAAGGACTATAAGTCAGTTTGGGGACGTGTCCCATTATCATGAAGGCTTCTGCTACACTGGGACCCGTTTCACCAAGAGGAGCTAGAGCTATCCCCTAGATCTTCTGCTCTGGCTTTTTTTTTTTTAAACCATCCTGTCCTTATTCCATACTCCTTTAAGACCCCCAGAGCCTACTTAGACCAAGCCAATTACTTACTGGGCCAGGCCATCCCAGCTTGATTATTCTGGGGTACATTTTGGGTTGAGTATTTTTTTCATTGTAACCATTTTAAAAAGTAGCATCTACAACACTCATCAGAATGATATAAGTAGATATTGAAAAGGATAAGTTTGTAGCAAGGAATCTTGACAAGGTGAGTTTTTATTTCCCTTGTTAGGATTAAACTGAAGTCAGTCCCAATTATAACTCAGACCCCAAAATACCCAAAAAATGATAACTTGAGACATGTCAGAATCATAAAATGGAAAAGATATTAACCAGGAGATCTGGTCAATCTACTTGTGAGACTTTGGACAACTCATTTCCCTTCTGGGGGCCTCAATTACATCATCTGTAAAACAGGTATCATAAAACTTGCATCATTTCCTTCACAGGGTTGCTATGAGGAAAGCATTTTGCAAAAGTGTTATAAATGTCAATTATCTTTTTTTTTCTTTTTTAGTTTTCAATTATCTTCTTTAACTTTGTTTCATACAAAAAGCATGGGTTTTTTTTAAGTCCTCTTCTGACTACAGACTCAGAATGCTGAAATACCTTATCCAAATACTGAAAAAATTACAAAATAATCACAATGTTCTAAGAGATCTGAGGCCATTAGTTTAGGGCTTCCCTGCCAAGTAACCCTCCAGCCTTTGTTTGAAGGCCTCCAGCAAGGCCTGTAGGAATGATCCTAGGCTATAAACCCTCTGTTTCCACATTTCACAAACATTCTCAGGCTGCTGGAGCCATCCAGTGCTTTTAGTAGAACAGTGTATTTAACACTAGAGAACAGCATCACAGACAAGTGTCTGTCATGGGAAAGCCAAGAGTTTACAAAGTTCACCTGCTCTGGACACTCACCTGTCTCACTTGGGGAGGGGAAATGGAGCTCAGTTGCCTTTGGTGATATCTGCAGATGTGATTCAAAGCTGCCTTTTCAAGAACATGAAACTTCTGCAGAACAAAATACATAAATGAGGAGCCCAAAATTCTAATCTGACATAATCAAGCTGGAAGGGGTTCCTGCCTGGGAGTCTATTTCAAAGAGGTGAGTCTTCCAGCCTTCCCTGTGATGCCTCGGCTCATTCACAGACTCTCCAAGACCATAAGGAGAGTAGCCAAAGGGGAAGTTGGGGGGAAGAGCTGTCAGTGTCTCCTCAGTTCCACAGGTCTCTGTTCTCCAAGAGACTGCTCTCCAAGCTGAGCAAAATGTCTGCTAAGAATCACTTTGCTGCCATCTACTGCTTTCTTTTGCTTTTTTTGAACAATAGTCTGGACCACCAAAGCTGTGGTCTGAGCAAGTTCATCCTAGAACCACCTGGGCAGTCGCTTACCAAGGTGGCTTCATTTTTGTCATCTGGTGACACTTCCCATCCTGGGCTCTAACAATAATGAATAGGTCAAATATTTACCACCCCATCTTTAAAGAAGGGAGGAAGAAGTCCTGCCAAAATCTAGAAATAGGGTCAGAGGGGCAGAGATCTGTGCAGCTGACTAGCTGCCTCATCTGTGCTAGGTGAGTCTTAAGCCAAAGAATGCAAATGGATGGAAAGTTGCTACTGTTGTCTTGACTTCCCCCTTGGGGTTAACCTTTGACTTAACTTCCATTATGATTCAGTGAAGGCACTGAACCTTGCTATATACCAACAGTGTGAGGACAGAATGAGGAAGCATTTATGGATGCCATATTTGCATTTGTTCCCAGATTTAAAAAAAAACATGCAAGGAAAACATGGGAAAGCTCCATAATTATCTCTACTACTCCTCTGAGGAACTTCTTTGAAAATAAGAGATACTCATTTGCTAAACCCACAGACACCAACATTGCTAATTTTAAAAAGCATGAATCAAAAGATATTTTCTTGTTTTTAAATTAAACCAGTGACTCACCATCTTGTTTGAGTTACTGTGCCTTTCAAATTGAAGTGAAATGTGTTGAGAGATGAAAAGGGATTTCTCCAGAGTCCAATATATATATATATATATATGTAATGGAAACTTTTATGTTCTTCCTTAGCCCCTCAAACCCTACCCCTTAGACTTTTATCTAGCAGTAGGCCCCTACTCCTACCAAATCAGATGGTTATTTTCTTGAAATAGCCTTTATGAAAGTTTTCCTTGAATGTCCCATCATGGACAGACATGCCAGTGAATAGAAAAGGTTAGGATGGACCTTGAGAGGCTCCATAATAGATAGCTGGAACTCAGGTCACCTGATGGATGAATTTTGAATTAAAAATCTACAGAAGTGACTGTCACTGTCAGGGAAGGGCTAATACTGCTTATGTTATAGTTTCATCACACTTCACATTCTGTTAATGAAGGGAATGGTCTTTACTCTGCATAGCACCTCTATCTTCATAAGGCACATAGTGAGTACATGAGAGCTATTAGCAGAAGTCACAAATCAGATGAAATAAGATTCAGTGATAATTTTTGCTACCAATTTAAACTGGTCTAGATGCTTACAAATATAATTTAGTTTTAAAAGGACCCAATTCATTACATTTATGACCAAGTCAGTTTGGAATCCTGCAAGTTCAATTTGTTCTGGTTTATTCCTCCTTTAGTTGAAATTGCCTCTTAGCTGACTATGTTGTATCCAACTCTATGACTCCATTTGGAATTTTCTTAGCAAAAACAATGGAGCAGTTTGCCATTTTCTTCTCCAGCTCATTTTATAAATGAGAAAAACTGAGGCAAATGGGCCCAGGGTCATACAGTAGGTGGCTGAGGCCTGATTTGAACTCAGAAAGGTGAATTTTCCTAACTTCTGACCGAGTTTTCTATCCACCTAGCTATCCCATTCTGGTATAGCTGAGCTAAACCTGTTCTTTATGTGGTTCTGCCAGTCAATGCTGCCCATGCCAGGAGAACAGGAAGGTTCCATGAATTCCTGCTAATGTGCAGGCTGGTCAGGAACCTGGACTCACCCCACACTGACTTGAAACATAATCCATGTATTCCACCATCGTTGCAAATGCTGTATCGAGATTCATCCGTTCCCCTTCTACCTGTTTGAACAAATAGTACATTCCTGGTGAGTTTCCCACTGTTTTATGCCTCTGGAAAGCTTCTGGATATTGGGTTCTCTAAGTATGCTGTTTGTGTTTGGAGGCACCTATTGAAGAATTCTTTCCTGATTATCCACATGTAAACCATCTCCTAGAAAGATGCTGTCACAGAACACTGGATTTCAAGGTGGGGGATATGGATTCATATCCGGCTCTCTGTTCCTTGTATGTATGACCTTGGGCAAATCTTTTCTCTCCACACCCTCATTTCTTCATCTGTAAAATGAGTGATTTGATTATATGATCTCAAGATCTCTCTCTCAAAAAAAATAAAAACCTTTCAAATGATTGTTTTGGGAGAGAGAGCCTGCCCACACTTCACCTCATTGGATTTTAGAGCTGCAAAAACTCTAGGAGATCCTCACATGACTGTGTTTTAGATGGGGAAACTGACCCCCAGACCCGGAGCTCATCTAGGCAAATCCCCACGTTGTACCGACGGGAGGACGCGGGAAGGAAACGAGGCGGCAGATGCCCAACCAGCCTGCCTGGGGCGCGGCGGCCCTTACGGCTTCCAGGGCACGAGCAGCAGCGGCCCGGCCGGGCGAACGCCTCCACTCCCTGGGGGTCTGAGGAGCCAAATGGCCCCGCGCCCCTTGTGAGAGGCCTAGCCCAAGCCTGCTGGGAGGGGGCTGCCGCTCGGAGAGCTGGGCCCAGGGAGGCCGGCTCCCCCACCCCAGCGGGGCCCTTTTCCCAGTTCCCCTCCCACCCCCCGGCGCCCATGGGCAGGAGCCCCGGGAGAGCGGCTGCGGCGCCCCCCAGGGACCCCGACCTCTTGCCCGGGGGGCCCCCAGCGGCCGGCCCCGCTCTGCGCGCGCCGCAGCAGCTCCCGGCCCTGCCCGCAGAGCCGCTCCAGGGAGTCTCCGTCCAGCCGGCCCGCGGGGCGCTCGTCCATCCCGGCCCGCTCCGACACAGCGGGGCGGTCGCGGGGCGGGGGCGCGGGGGGTCCCCACGCGGAGGGCGTCCACGCGGGATTCCGGTCCCGCCCCCCACCCGGCTCCTAGCTCAGGGCGCATGCGGCCCGAGCTCTCCCCGGGCCCGGCCGGACGGGGCGGGGCAGGGCGGGGCGGGGCGGGGCGCCCCTTGTGCTGCGGCCTGACGTCAGGGCCCGCGGGGGGCGGGGGGGGCTGGCCCCAGGGAGCCCCAAGGTTTAGCTTTCCCCAGCCCGAGGCCCCCGGACCGGCCTTTGGGGGCGACTAGAGCGGACGCGTTGCCACAAGCCTGGCCGACGGGGCCCCCACCAAGCCCGGGGCCCCGGGGAACCGGCCTTCCCAAGGCCCCGGGCACGTGTCAACCCACCGCACACAGCCCGGGAAACTGAGGCAGAGGGGGCTGTTTGGCTGCCCAGGCTCCCAAGCCAGAGTCTGAGGCCAGATGTGCACTCGGGGCTTTTTGACTCCGGTGCCTTCCCAGCTCCGGGATCAGCAGACCGTAGTTTAATGTGGAAGGAAATAACCCTGCCCAGAGGCTGCCTCGAGAGTGAGCGGCCCGGGCCCAGGATTTCATCCTGGGGGAGCTGATAGCGGGCCCTCGGAGGAAGAGAATAGCCTGGAAGAGGGAAAGCTTCGCCGTGACCCATGACGGGTGATTCTCCTTTGGACTTGTGGGGTTTAAGGTGTCCGAAAAGTTTAGGAGGCCTGGGCCGGCATTTAGAAGGGAGTACCGCGTTGAATGAAGTCTGGTAACCCCTTCCTCAATTTGCTCAAATGCCACAGAATGGGGGGGGGGGGGGTCCTATGACTGTAGGAGGTGAAAGAACACTGGAGGTGGCCCCCGGGGGACCAGAGTCCGACTTAACAGGGGTCAATCTGGTCACTCTTACAGATGAGGACATTGACGTTCACAGAGGTGAGAGGCCCACAGTAAGGTAGGAGATCTGACATTTGAATCCTTGCCCTCTCCACAGACCCAAGTTCTGGCTTCAACACACTACCTGAATGACCCTAGGCGAGTCATTTTACCTCATCCATGAAAAGGGCAAATTACTTAATACTGACAAAGATGGTGCAAACATTAAGGTGATACTATAATTATGGATATTTATTATATCATCAAGCACAACCCTGTCACATCTCTTTTTTCCTTTCATGTTAAAAACTTAGACAAAATCACAGGTCATGTCAGAGTTAGACAAAAATATACCTAGTCTACACCAGAGAATGTAGAAATCACTTTATTTGACAGCTGGCATTTTCATTCCTTCAGCAGCTTAGAGGCTTTAATCTCATTACAGCTTTGTCTAGCAGCTCTTACCAACCTGAATCTCATTAGGTCATTCATTTTATCTGATTACATCAGCTCTATGGCTTATTGGGGAAACTATCGCAATTGTCATCCTGATCCTACTTGTGAGGATTAGTTTCTATAATCCATTAAACACAGACAGAAGAGCAAGAGAACTTGGAGATGGGGGCATTTCTGCAAACTGTTCAAAACAAATCAGAAATGAAAATGAACAATAGCTTCAGGATCATAGGAATGTCGACTGGAAGGGGCCTTAGGAGGTTACTAAGCCCAACTCCTTTATTTTACAGATGGGGAAACTGAGTCCCAGAGAAGCAAAGGGACTTAGGTTTCAAGATCACCTCAAGGATGAGTAGCAGACCTCAAATTTCAACCAGATTCTCTTATTCTACAACATTTCTGGTCCTTTCTGCACCATTGGGTGACCTCAGAATTCTCTTGGGAAAAAATGGACATTTGACAGAGTTCTAATTTCCTATAGATCATCAGCTTATGTAACTGGTTTGTTTTAAGTTAGAAACGTCACAATTTGCTGAAGTGGAAAGTGACCCTTTTCTGTATTCTGAAGACCCTTGATTGACTGAAATTGGAAAAATATGTGATTGTATATAGCAATCCCTTAGAATTATTTTGGCTAAAATAAATTCATCTTGGTTCACATTCCTTCAGGACTCAACTTCTCTGCTCCTGTCTAGGCTAGTTTGAAAATGATTGCCACAATGTGTCAGGTCACTCCTGAAGCCTTTAAAGCTAACAAATATGGCTGATGGGACTTTTGGAAACCCAATGTCACCTCCATACAATTATGAGACAATGGCAGGAGACTTTAGAAGAATGCTATCTTTCCTTAATTATATAGTTTCATGATCAGTCCTGAATTTGCCAAAATATAATTACAGGTATCCCTCTACTTTAAGAAAAGACAAACTTACAAAAGAATTCCTTTAAATAATATATTTCCACATATTTTTCTTCCCTACTTTTGTGTTTCATTTCTTCCTTTCCTCCTCAGAAAAAAAAACTATTTTGGGAGGCAAACAAAATTTAAAAATTCTTTTCCCCTTCCTCCTTTTCTCATTCTTTTATCTTCCATTGCTGTTCTGCCCTAGTACTCATCAGATCTTATTGTAGGTTATGTCTATATGTCTATATGTGTGAGTTCTGTAGTCCCCCCCTCCCATACCATTGATGTAATGTGGCAGAAAACCTAGGCAAGGAAGTATTAGTGTGTTTAAACTATGCCTCGTTATCTGTTAGGAAGCTTGAAGAAGTTTTTGGTGGAACGGCAAGGATGGCTGGCAAGACTGACCACACTCTTGGAAGTTTTTGAAAAGCTAAGCCTGTCAGCCCTGGTAGGAGTCAGACTTCAGCCATGAAGCAGTTTTATCAAGACCTTTGGTCATCTGTCATAGAGCAATGAGGAGGATATTATTCTATTGCTTTTTCCATCATCCCTTACCTGACATCACATCTCACAAAGGAACAATTTGTCTGCTAGACATATTTTATTTCAGAGACAGAGACTGAAAGAGAGACAAGAGATAGAAATAGATATATCAGAAAAAGAAGTAGCCAAGAAGAGAGCTGGCTATTGATTCAAGAAAATAGTAGCCAAAGGTACATGCTTATAATTTCAGCTACCAGAGACACTGAGACTGGCAGATCTCTGGAGTTTGAAAATTCTGAGTTTCATCAAGTTATGCAGATGGGATGACTGAATTAAGTTTACAACAGGAGGGTGGGACTTTTGGAGCATGAGGTTACCAGAATAAGAAAAGATGAATCAACCCCGAGATAGAAATGGAGCAGGTCAAAATTCTTTCTCCAGTCAATAGTGGAATTGGGCCATGACTAGTCCCTGCACCTCTGGTTTGGGTGACATAAGGAAATTTAGTCTAGAAGGAAGGAGAGAGAGGTTGGAAGAGGTATACAGATAGACACTGGAGCCTTTCAGTACTAGAATTATGAGTTGCCTTGGTCACATTACCTGTGTGCCTCACATTTGTAGTTTATATTTCTGTTGAATCTAACCCATTTATGATATGTGTATATTTATTTGAAGGAGAACATGCCAGATTTATAATTTTTAAAGCTTTTTAAAAAACATTTTTAGAAAGTTTAATAGATATTGTTCTCTATTGTTTCTATGACCTCTTAGTAAATGCTTTTGCTTTGAGCTAATTTTGTCTATTGACTATTAAATGTATACATATGAGTATGGGTTCATGAGCTAGAACAGGACTGTCCAAAATATGGCCCACAGTGCGATTTTATGTAACCCACCTGTGGACTTTAATTTACATGAGTGGAAAAAATAAAATAATAATTTGCATAGACTACATATTAGATTTTTAAATCCATTACTAATAAATAATTTCATTGATTTTAATTTTTTAATTTTTAATCTTTTAGGTTTTTGCAAGGCAAATGGGGTTAAGTGGCTTGCCCAAGGCCACACAGCTAGGTAATTATTAAGCATCTGAGGCTGGATTTGAACTCAAGTAGTCCTGACTCCAGGGCCAGTGTTCTATCCACTGTGCCACCTAGCTGCCCCTTCTTTGATGTTTTTAAGCAGTATTACAGATGGAACATATTGCACAGAATTTTCAGTTTCTCTGAACAATGCAGACTAGTCAGTATGCACGTACCTTTATACTGTTGTGTTGTCACTTTGATGTTTTGTGTTTGCTCTGGCTCTTTGAACGTTCCAGGTCATACTGATGACATGTATTTCACCACTTTCTAAGAAGTTAAAAGTTACCATGAATTTTTGAAGCACTAAGGTTGAGACTACAAATTAATTATTATATTAGTGTACTATACTTTTTATTCTAGGTGCATCTCTCAAATAACTATTTTATTTTAATGAGACGCTAAGATAACCTAGGGTTGGATAGCCCTGAGTTAGAATATTAGAAGTGTGAATCCATAGATTATCTTTGAACCTGAGTGCAATCGCCTCCTTGGGGACCAAATTTTTAACCTTGTAAATGCTAAGTAGGAAGGATATGGGAGGCTTGGAGATGTGTTAGCAGTTTTATGTAATCAACTTTAAAAAATTCCAAGTCTATGATTTATTGAACTCTTGGGTGAGATAAGTGTCTGGTGGAATGAATACAGATCACCAAATGTATCTTACAGTGTCTTAAAATATTGCTTGGGAACACTGAGAAATAATTTGCTAAATATACAGTTAGTATATGTTAGAGGAAAGATTTGGACATAGGATGTCCTGATCTCAGGGCCAATCATCTGTCCCTTGTACCATACCACTTTTCTATGTAACCATAGTCATTGTGAATTTGTTCTTTTTAAAATTTTTTTTGCAAGGCAATGGGGTAGTGACTTACCCAAGGTCACACAACTAGGTCATTATTAAGTGTTTGAGGCTGGAGTTGAACTGACCCCAGGATGGCTGTCCTATCCATTGTGCCACCTAACTACCCTGTGTATTTATTCTAATTAGTTTTAATTCTCTCACATTTTTTATATGTGCCATTTTTATGACTCAATACTATTGGTTATATTGCTATGCCCATCCCCCAAACTCATTTTTGATGTTTCATTGCAGTATGTGGGTGACTCTGGGCTCTAAAAGGCTGTGCCAGTGGAGTGAAAACTCTGGTAGGTCCTAGCAAACTAGAGAAGTACGAAATTCTCTAAGTTCTTCCTGGACCATGCTTCCCAATATATTTCTCAGCATTCTGTTCCTACCTTTCCAACCAAGTCTACAAGGATCAAATTTTATAGTGATTTATTTTGGAGGTCTTATAAAATCTTTGTAGAATTGCTCTATTTTTTTTTTTTTGATATTCAGGAATACTGATCTCTAAGCTGCAACTGTTTTCATGGTAGTCTTTTTCCAAAGACCCTTTGAATATATTTATATTCAATAAATATAAGGTGAACAAGTATTTCATGAGGTAATGCTTCTTGTTTCCTTTGGATACAATTAAACCAACTCTTCCAGCTCCTTTCTTTGTCCTTTCAAGGAATGTGTATAACCCATCCTTTCATTTTGTCACAGCTTCCTTCTTTCTTCCATTTATATTAAATATGTAAAAACTAATAGGATTCAACTCCTCTAGCAATATATTCACTTGTTGGTCTTTGGATAAGGTTTTCACATTTAGAGTAACAACAGCCAAGTTAAAGTTTATAGACTGTCTGAAAACTGTAATTTTTAGCACCGGTTTGAAGAAAGCTTGGCAAGAAACCCAACTAAATAAAGTCATTTTGAGGGCACTTATAGATGAAAATGGAAGAACAACAAACAGAAGAAAAATGGAAAAGATCTGCAAAGATTTCTTACCAAACTTCATCATCAAAGACAGTGGAACTTAAAGATTAATGTCACAGTCCAAACATTACTTTAAATATGTGTTTTATATAAAACAAAGATAGACAAATAGTTTTATAAAACATTTATCAAGTCTTTATTATGTACTCAGCATAGTACCAAATACTAGGGAGACAAAGTCAACTAGAAAAAGGTAGTTTCTACCTTTAAGTGAGCTTAATATTAACAGAGAAAGATAGAAAGAAAACTGAACTGAAAAGGGGGTGGAAATGGGTCATTTAGGAGAGGGAAGAGGAAGGAGGCTGATGGGGAAGTAGAGAAGTATAGAGAGTGAGTTGAGCCAGAGTGAAAGTAAGCATGCCAAAATCCCCTCATGAAATATGGGGTCTATGCTTGGGATTAAACAATCAGGAGAGTAGTCCTCATGATGGAGGTTTTTCCAGATAGGAATCTGGCTGGTGAAGAGATATGTGGGAAAGTGAGTCAATTTGGGAGAATACATGTGTGTGTGTGTGTGGGGGTGTCATTTTCAGTTGTCCTGATTCATACCTGTCCACTGGAGCCAGATGGCTGTGGAGGAGAAAGTGAGGCCGATCACTTAGAATAGCACCCTCCTCATCAAATCCAATTCATGTGCATATCATGGCATCTCCTCCCTGATATCATAGTCTTTGAAAAATGAAAGACAAACATCACTAAGTGTATGTGGAGAGGGGAAGGAAGGGAGAGAGAAAGAGACAAACAGACATGATTAGACCTGTGAAAAATGACTTTTTCAACTCTGTAGAGGAGAGATTGAAGTGGGGAGAGGTTTGAGGCATGAATACCAAATAGGAAGCTATTCAGATGAGAGGTGATGATAGTCTGAACTAGGAGAACAATTGTGTGAACAGACAGAACAGGATGTGTGTGAAAGATGTTAAATAGATTGATACCACAGGATTTAGCAACTGAATGATATGTAGGATGATGAGAGTAGGGAATCAAGAATGACACCCATTATTCTTTTCTTCATTTTCTTTGATCTAGTGATTCTGGCTGTCAAGCATGCATTGCAAACTGTGATTAGAAGGATAGTCATATTCTTGACAGTAATTGAGAAACTTAGAAGACAAATGAGTTAGTTGGGAAAATAATGAATTCTGTCCTGGTTATGTAAAGATTTTGTGAAGCCTATGGGCTATCTAGTTGGGAATGTTTAAAAGGCAGCATGTGACATGTGACTAGACTTTAAGAGAGACCAGGATTGAACAGACATATCTCTGAATCTTCCGCATAGAATAGAGTTGAACCTATAAGACCTGAGAAGATTGTCCAGTGAGAGACTTAGAGAAAAGAAAAGCAGACCCAGGACAGCTCTTTAGGGTACTGCTTTGTGGTATAATTTGAAGTCTAGAAGTGCTATTTCCCTTTCATTCCTACTTTTTAAAAAAAATTTCCCTTGAGATTTTAGATCTTTCATTCCTCCAAATGAACTGTTGTTGTTTCTAGTTCTATAATGTATCACCTTAGTAATTTGGTATATCTTAAATCCATAAATTAATTTAGGTAGTATTATAATTTCTATTATAGGTCCATGCATATATTTTTAGATCTAGAACTGGGAGAGAGTTCAGACATCATTTCTCTCATTTTATAGAAATGTATAATGCCCAAAAATGTTTAAGTGTTTTGTGAAAGTCTCACAGTTATAAGCATCATCTAGGCAGAATCTGAACCTGGATCCAATGACTCCACAATCAGTGCTTTCTCTACTGTAACATGCTTCCTACAAACTGTATTAGAGCCCTATTTATTAACTAGTTTTCCCTTCAATTCTTTAACTAATTCTTCATTTCTTTGAGGAATGTATTTACAACGTATACATCTTGGGGGAAGCCTTGACAGATTGACTCCTAGATATTTTATGCATTAGAAATTGATTTGGCGGCAGCCGCTGTGGGTGACCCAGGCGTGGGCACTCTGGGCGCTGTGGGAGCTGAGGCGGCGGCACGGCCTGCGCCGGGGGTGCAGTGGCCACCGCGGGGCCCAGCCATGGCCAGCACAATGGTAGCAGTTGGACTGACAGTTGCCGCTGCAGGATTTGCAGACCGCTATGTTTTGCAAACCGTGAATCATGTGGAGCCTCAAGTAAAGCAAGCTATTCGAAGTCTACCAAAATGTGCCTTCAGTGGTGGCTATTACAGAGGCGGATTTGAACCCAAAATGACAAAGCGAGAAGCAGCACTAATATTAGGAGTAAGTCCTACAGCCAATAAAGGGAAAATTAGGGATGCTCACCGATGAATCATGCTTTTAAGCCACCCAGACAAGGGAGGATCTCTTTATGTAGCAGCCAAAATCAATGAAGCTAAAGATTTATTAGAAAGTCAAGCTAAGAAGTAAAATTAGTACACAGATAATTTTAAATTTATATATACATCAATTTATGTGTAGGAGTCCTGATATTTTATAATAACTTCATAAAAGCTGTAATATTTCTTTAAAAAAAAGAAAAAAAGAAATTGATTTGAATGCAATTTTCCTTTTTTTTATCTGTCCTCCTGAATTTTCTTAGTGTTTTTTAATATGCCTGATTTTTATTTTGTGGGTTTATTTTGTATCCTGCTGCTTTATTGGGTTTACTGTCAGTTTACTTGGTGATTCTCTGGATCTTTCTTTGTAAATCATTACATTACCAACATATGGGGATAGTTTCATCTCCCTTTTGTCTATTTTTAATGCCTTTAATTTTTTTCCTTACTACTATTTCTAGAATTTCAAATATATGTCAAATAACCCAAAGAAAGTATTTCCTTTTCTTGCCTCTGTATTTATTGTGAAACTTCTAGTATTTCTCCATTGCAAATATTTATAGCATTTAATTTTAGAGACATACTTTAATCAGGTTAAAAATAGCCTATGCTTATGCTTTGTAAGATTTTGAGTATAAATGAATACTTACCTTTGTTAACAAACTTCACCATCAAAGGCAGTGGAACTTAAAGATTAATATCACATTTACCTTTGTTAACTTTTTTCTGTGTCTTTTAATGCAATCATCTGATTTGTAATGTTTATGTTTTTAGGATGATTAGTTATGTCAATTATTTTTCTAATGTCAAATGATTTTTTATTTCCTTGTCAAGGAGAATAATTGAGATCATAGAGACTAGATCATTAGAAAATTTATTTCATATATTGCTGATTTTCACCAGAGGGTGTAAATGTCTGTTTGTAATCACTAGCTACTTGACTGGGAGACAAGGTCAAGAGAAATTTAATAGATTAAAGCATCTGCCCAGATTCTAGGTTTGTGATAGGCTTTCTGGCATTATGATCAAGCGCCTTATTCTTCCCAGAGTTCAGTTTTTTCATTTATATATAACCCATTTGTTCCCAGGCCATAGAGTCATTTCCCCACTGACAGCAGAAGTGGGATTTGGCAGCCCCCTGGGTGACTGAGCTGCCCTTTTAAGGATTGCACTGCTCACCTCCTAATGTGGGGAAGGGGTTCGAAAAGGTGCCCTAAAAATTGTCTGCTTATCCAACCCTGGCCCGATTACCTCAGCAGATGGGGATTCCACTAGCAACACAAGTAAATCTACAAAAACTTCTTTAAAACAGATTCCATTAACCATTGGTGCAATATTCAATAGTACCTCCACTGAGCATGGTCTCTAGGTCAGCTACCACACTAATGGCAAATTCTTCAACTTGAAAAGGCTTCAAGCCAAGACAAAGCTGGAGGGAGGTTGGTGTATTATCTTCTGTTTTTAGATGATTGTGCACTCCATGCAAACTCTGAAACTGAGATGCAACAAAGTATGGATCAGTTCTCTGCTGCTTGTGCTGATTTGATCTAACAATTAACACCAAGAAAACACAGATGCTCCATCAGCCAGCACCACACCATCCATATGTGGAAAGGTCTAATACAGCAAACGGAGAAGTTTTGAGTACTTACCTTGACAGTGTCTACATTGAAGGTCTGCATATTTGTTTTGTTGACCTTATTGGTATATGCCTGTAAAACCTAGACAGTCTAACTAGCACCATGCCAGGAAACTGAATCACTTCCATTTAAATTGTCTTAGGGGGGCGGCTAGGTGGCATAGTGGATAAAGCACCGGCCTTGGAGTCAGGAGTACCTGGGTTCAAATCAGATCTCAGACACTTAATAATTACCTAGCTGTGTGGCCTTGGGCAAGCCACTTAACCCCATTTGCCTTGCAGAAACCTAAAAAAAATTGTTTTAGGAAGATTCTGAAGATCACCTGGCTTGAGAATATACCAGATACTATGGTCCTTTCTTGAGCTAAACTACCTAGCATTTCAACATTACTGCAGAGAGAGCAATGATGATGGACTAGACACATTGTTAGAATGTCAGAAGTACACTTGCCAAAAAGACTCTTCTTTGGACAACTCACACAGGGCAAGTGCTCACAAGTGGGGCAGAAGAAGTGATACGGGACACCCTGAAGTTCTCAATGAAGAAGTTTAGAATTGATTGTACAGCATGGGAGACACTGGCACAGGACCATCAAGCCTGGTATACCTTCATCAGTGAGGATGCTGCACTCTGAGAAGGGCAGAATTGAAGCAACTCACATTGAGCTGACATCATCAAAATTAAATGGATAGTTACAACAGTATATATCCTTAGTAGCACTGAAACAATCTGAGGTAACTATTTGCTAATGCTTATCCTTTCCAGATATCACATTGTTTCCCTTCTGTACTACTAACAAATTGCTATCTAGGCCCCCTGTAAATGTTTAAAAATGTTAAAATAAAGAATACTATCTGATTAAGTGCAAAAGTTCAAAGTCTAAAGTGTGAGTAAGGCTGCTAAAAATGTATAAAGCCTATTTTGCATATTCTTTATCTAATATGTGATTTTTGCCCATTCATTTTTTCGTCATGTCTTCATGACTCCATTTGAGGTTTTCTTGGCAAAGATGCTGGAGTGGTTTGCTATTTTCTTCTCTAGCTCAGTTTACAGATTGAGGAAACTGAGACAAACATGCTTAATTGACTTGCCCAATATCATCCAGGTGATATTTGAGAGGCAAGATTTGAATTCAGATCCTCCTGACTTTAAGACTGATCCACCTAGCTGCCCTATTGTATATATTATCCCACTTTAAAGTAACTTGAGATATAGATGGAATGGTAGGAAGAATATTGGATTTGGAGATGAAAGATCTGGGTTCAAATCCAAGCTCTGCCATTTATTAACTCTTTGAATTTCATTTAATCACTTGAGCCTCATTTTATTTATCAAGTAGAGATAATACTTGATATACCTGCTTTATTATATTATTATAAGAATCAAATGAGATAATAAATAAAAACACCTTTTAAACCTTTCAAGTGTTATATAAGTATATACTGTTGTAACTATCCATTTAGTTTTGATGATGTCACATCTGACTCTTTGTGACCCCATTTGGTGTTTTGGGTTTTTTTAGATTTTTCAAGGCAATGGGGTTAAGTGGCTTGCCCAAGGCCATACAACTAAGTAATTATTAAGGGTCTGAAGTAGGATTTGAACCCAGGTACTCCTGACTCCAAGGCCAGTGCTCTATCCACTGTGCCACCTAGCTGCCTCTGTGCCACCTAGCCTCCCCTGCACTACCTAGCTGCCCCAATTTGGTGTATTTTTGGCAAAGATATTAGAGTAGTTTGCAATTTTCTTTTCCAGATGAGGAAACAGATAAACAGGACAAAGTGACTTGCCCTGGGTCACATAGCTAATAAGTATCTGCAGATGGATTTGAACTCACAAAGAAAGTTTTCCTGACTCTAGACCCAGATCTTTATTCATTGCTCCACCTAGCTGCCCTGCTAATTTTGAGGCTAAATGTATTATCTGCTTTCTTTGGCTCCTATCTAAGATGTTGATAGCTTACTCAATGGACTGTCCAACCAACTGCATATCACAATATGGACAAGAGGAATTTTTTATCTATTTTTATCTATTTTATCTATTTTATTTTTTCTGTATATTGTCATACTAGGATTTTTTTTTTTTTGCCCAGGCTCTTTTGAAATAGCTATGAACCACATTTAAGAAGGTGCTATAGAACTCTGGGCTTAATGCAGTCAGCAGTTTGTGTCATCCACAAACAAAAATATCTTAATGACTTAACAGTCTAGAGATGAATCCTTCTTATTAGATTCTGTACAAATTATGCTCCACGATAGAGGTTAATATATTTGATAAATATAAAGTGCCTACTTTGTGTCTCACTAAATGTTGACAATCAGAGGGCTTTGAATAAAATTATTTTTGTGATTGTATCTATCAAGGAATCTTGTATGATCTGAAAATATGCCTGGGATTGACCAGGAGAAAGAGTGCAGGCATTACTATCTTTGGGTGTACTTTCAAGAATTCCAAGTTGCTCCCTGACTCTAAAACTTAAAAACAACAAATCTAATAGTCTTCCAGTGATGCTATGTGTCCGTGAATCATGGGATACCACAATTTCTAAAGTAGTAAAATTTGGAGTGATGAAGGAAGAAGAGCCTGGTGGGCTGCCTATATTACAATGATTAATTTGTACAAATGAAGTGGCATAAAATACATTATCTAGGAAATGCCTGATTAGAAAAGGAGGTAAACTTATCATGTAGTGAGCATGAGTGATTTTGAACAGATGGATAATCTGAATGATTTAGTTGAACCTACAGGTATTAAAAGATGTAGAGGAGGGCAGTAAAGATATCCCTTACTTACCATGGAGGGACAATGTGCTGGGTTGATCTCACATAGAGGATTTATAGATGGACTTGGACAAGAATCCTACAGGATGAGAAGTCCTAGGGAAATTATGCTCTGTGCAGATGGAATATCCACAGTGATCACATGCCTGTCAATGTACTAGAATCATCATTATTAAAGAAGAAGAAGTTAAAACCTGGTAAGATTTTGCTTTCCACACATGCATATTATTAAAAGCAGAGATGTGATTAGACTGGAGGAAGATAATGACTTTGTCTCCTGGGCTTAGTTTTGTTCAAGTGCCTTTCCCCTCCCACTCTTTTGCATGAAAAGAAAAAGTGTGTTGTAAATGAGAAACTATTGAACCACACATGCCAGTGCTCTTGGCAATTTGCTGGAAGAGTGGCCTCTACATAGATCATACTTGTGGTTTAGCTACTAGAAATAAAATAATGGATCACATAGACTTTCTAACCCTAAACTAGAAAGAGATTGTTGACCCAAGCTTCGGTAATTTATTTTAAAAAAGTAGAATTAAGCCTAAAGGTTTAATTAGCTACCTGGTGGGGGATCTGCTCTATGTTCCTAAGGTCTTGGTGCCTGGTACTAGAACTACTTTGGAGAGGGGAGTCCTTTCTAGTCTAGTCTCTGAGAAAGAGCCTTTTTCCCTTGAGAGAGGAAAAAAAAATCTGAAAACTAATGTTTCCCCCACCTTATCTGAAGACTATATCAAAGGTATTTTCTAATA
Source organism: Macrotis lagotis (assembly GCF_037893015.1). Taxonomy (NCBI): domain Eukaryota; kingdom Metazoa; phylum Chordata; class Mammalia; order Peramelemorphia; family Peramelidae; genus Macrotis; species Macrotis lagotis. Next base: position 237,938,795 of record NC_133660.1, on the reverse strand, counting down.
GAACTATAGCTAGGAAGCGCTCAGAGCTTAAAATTTAAAAAGTTCTGAAGAACTTCTCTACAAGGAAAAGTTAGAATTCCAATTCAGAGTTTGACTTCCTTTCTTTTTACTCCTTTTTTCTTTTTTTTTAGTTATTGTTTTAGCATTCTTTTTAAATTTTGAGTTTCAAATTCTCTCCCTCCCACCCAAAACCCCTCCCACACTCACAGATAAGACAAACAATATGATACCAATTAGACAATGTGAAATCATGCAAAACATATTTTCATATTAGCCAAATTGTAAAAACAAAATGAGAAAATTATACTATAATTTGCACTGAGTTCATCAGTTCTCTGGAAGTGAAAAGCATTTTTTTTATCATGAGTCCTTTGGAATTTTCTTGAATCACTGTATTTATTAGAATAGACAAGTCTTTCACAGTTGATTGTCATTACAACATTGCTGTTATAAAGCCCAATGATCTCCCAGTTCTTCTTCATTTTACATCAAGTCATATAGATCTTACCATCCTTTTTTTCCTGGAACCACTCCTGGTCATTTCTTCTAGTACAATAGTATTTCCATCACAACCATATACCAAACTTGTTCCAGTCATTCCTCATCTGATAAGCATTCTCTCAATTTCCAATTCTTGTCTGCCACAAAAAGAGCCACTAAGAATATTTTTTTGCCATAAATGTCCTGTCCCTTTTTTAAAAAAAATTCTTTGGGGTATAGACTTGGTATTGCTGGATTAAAATGATATGCAGTTTTATAGCCCTTTATAGCCCTTTCATTTGTTACCTAGATTGATTAGACCAATTCATTACTTCCCTAACAACTATTTATTGGTTTACCTATTTTCTTTTAGCATTTGTCATTTCTGATAGGTATGAAGTAAGACACAGAGTTGTTTTAATTTGTATTTCTCTAGTGATTTAGGGTATTTGTATATGAAAAAAATAGTTTTGATTTCATCATCTGAAAACAACCTTTTAATATTTTTTGGCCATTTAACAATTGGGGTATTATATTTGATTTGATTTTTGCCAGGCAATGGGATTAAGTGACTTGCCCAAGGTCACACAGCTAGGTATTAAGTGTCTGAGGTCAGATTTGAACTCAGGTCCTCCTGACTTCAGAGCTGGTTCTCTATTCACTGTGCCACCTGGCTGCCCTGGGATTTTATTTTTATAAACTTAACTCAGTTCCTGATATATATTTAAGAAATGAGACCTTTATCAGAAAAACCTGCTATACAGTTTTTTGATTTTTTTCTTCATGTTTGTGGTACTTTTAAACAAAATATAGTTTCCCTAGTCACATTCTGCTATCTGCTTCTGTTTTATGGGTTACTCATCTAATTCACATTCATGGTTATGATTACTATACATTTCCCTCCCATCCTATTTTCTTCTATTTATCCTTATTTCTCTCTTTTTAGTCTGTCCCTCCTCAAAAGATTTTTGCTTCTGGCTACCACCTTCTTTAATCCACCCTCCCTTTTATTAACCCTGCCCCTAATATCTCTTCCCTTGAATCTTCTACTCTTGAATCTTCTGTAAAATGTCAAATGTTCTATTCAACTGTGGTCTTTTCATCAGGAATGCTTGGAAGTCCTCTATTTCATTAAATATTCACCCCCCACCCCCCAAGGATTCTCCTCAGTTTTTCTGGGTAGGTTACTCTTGGATGTAATCCTAGTTCTTTGCCTTCCAGAATATTATATTCCAAGTCTTCTACTCCTTTAACATGGAAACTGATAAATCTCATGTGAATCCATGTGACTGTGGCTTCATAATATTTGAATTATTTCTTTCTGGCTATTTGCACTATTCTCTCCTTGACCTGGGAATTCAGAATTTGGTTATAATTCCTGGAAGTTTTCATTTTGGGATCTCTTTCAAGAGGCAAACAATAGAGTCTTTTAATTACTATTTTGCCCTCTAAGATATGGGGGCAATATTCCTTTATAATTTTTTAAAATGTGATGTCTAAAAATGTTTTTTTTTAAATCATGGATTCCAGGTAGAGCAATATCTCTCCTCAGTCTATTTTCTAGGTCAATTGTTTTTCCAATAAGATATTTTACTTTTTTTCTATTTTTCTCATTCTTTGTTTTATTATTTCTTGAAGTTTCATAGAGTCATTAGCTTATACTTGCCCAATTTTTTTGGGTTTTTGCAAGGCAACAGGTTAAGTGACTTGCCCAAGATCACACAGCTGGGTAATTATTAAGGTCACATTTGAATTCAGGTCCTCTTGACTCCAAGGCTGGTGCGCTATCCTCTATGCCATCTGGTTGTCCCCAAGTTTAATTTTTAAGGTATTATTTTCTGCAGTAAGATTTTATATATCCTCTTTTTCATTTGGCCAGTTCTTTTAAAGGAATTCTTTTCTTTTTTGTACCTCCTTTTCCATTTGACTGTTCCACATTTGGATGGTTCTCCCCACACTCACTCCCAATCATCAGATCTAAATTTGTCTACTGGAAATATTCATCTATTGTTTATGAGATTAAAACAACAAAATAGACTTCTCTGTTATATGTTAGTCTTTCCAATACTTGTTTACAGATAATATGTTCCCCTCCTCCTAGTCTTCACTTTTTAAGAGCATCCCTAGTGCCTTCAAGGACCTTCAAGTCCTTGGTTGCCCTCCTCTGAATATACTCTACCTCATCAATGATTTTCTCAAATCTGACTTTTCAAGTAGACTCTACAGTGACTAGCACCTCTTTGTTCCTTGAAGCTAAGCTTCTCTAGTGCTGCTCAAGATGGCACTAGCATCTTTGACTGCCATGTTACTTTGCTGATTTATATGGAGCTTTCAGTCTCCTTTCAGATCTTTTAGATACAAAACTTCTATCCAATCATGTCTCTCTCATGATGAACTTCAAAAGGTGATTTTTTGAATCCAAGTGTAAGACTTTTAACACACACTTATAACTATTGAATTCTGTTTCATTAGATTTAGCCCAGTGTTCTAGTTGGTCAAGATCTTTTTTTGGATCCTTACTCTGTCATTTGTTAGCTAACAGTCCTCCATTATCATTTGCTTGGTACCACCAGCAAATTTAAAGAGCACGTCACCTTTGCCTTTACCCAAGTCATTGACAAAATAACATGGGTAAAATTACTGAAAATATGTCAGTCCTTAGATGGCTTGACCAGACCCTGACTGGTTGCTCAAAACAAACTCAGTGTGGTTTTCTGTTCTCCAAGAAATCCAGTGCTTTTTGTCTCAGAGTACATTCTCAAAAAATAACCAAAAGAAAAATTCTAAGGGTCAGAGAATAGTATATTGCTGGGTCTTGAGGATACATAGATAAAAATCAATCGCTGTCTTTAGGGAGCTTGCAACCTCCTGTAACATGCATACACAGAGAATAAATACAAGATAATTTCAGGAAGGAAGGAGCAGTAACAACAGGGTGACCAGGAAAAAATTTGGTCTAGGAAGTGGCAACAAAACTGAAACTTGAAGGAATTGGGGATTCTAAGAGGCAGAGATGAAGGAGTGTCTTTTAGGTGTAATGATGGGGAGACACTACCCATCAGCAGGATCCTTTGCCACGTTTGGGAGCTATGCCCTGGCTCTGTGCTGAAGGACATAGTACTTTGTCATGGTACAGTGATTCCTTGGTCTCCATAATGGCATTTGAGAGCTTGGGAGTTCTTAGGGGCCTTGGTGAGCATTGCCTGGAAAACAGATTGAAGTCAGATTGTGGAGAGGTTTAAATGCCAGTTGAGAAATTTGTTAATGGTTGATGCTATTGGCCAGGATACTAGTGGAACTGGGGAGATTGAGTTAACCCTTACACTTTCAAACCTTCCACTTGGGTTGAAACTGTTCAGGGTCTACAGGAGCAGTGGCAGATCTAATGGAGAGGTCTGGCGCTTCTTAGGGAGAAGGCTGGTAGTGAGGACAATCAAGGAATAGAGTTAAAATATGAGCAGTAATAAGACAAGAAGATAAAGAGACTCAAAGTCAGAGGACAACATTATAGTTAGATTTAGAATCATTTCATTTCTGTTTTTTACACATGACTTTCCATTTTCCAACTCTAGGAATTTTCACTCATTCCCCATGCCTGGAACTTCTTTTCCTCATCTCTATCCCCTGGATTTCTTCAAATCTCAGCTGAAGTCCCATTTATTAAGAAACTTTTCCTGGTCCTCTTTTAATCTTAGTTCTTTTCCTCTGAGACTGCCTCCAATTTATTCTGTAAACATCTTGTTTGTACACAATTAATTGTTTACCTGTTATCTCTCCTACTAGACTGAGAATTCCTTGAGAGCAGAGACAGTCTTTTTTTTTTTTAAGGTTTTTTTTTTTTTTTTTTTTTTAGTTTTTGCAAGGCAAATGGGGTTAAGTGGCTTGCCCAAGGCCACACAGCTAGGTAATTATTAAGTATCTTAGGTTGCATTTGAACTCAGGTCCTCCTGACTCCAGGGCTGGTGCTCTATCCACTGCTTCACCTAGCCGCCCCCAGAGACAGTCTTTTGCCTTTCTTTGTATTCCAGTGCTTAGCACAGTGGCTGGCACATAGTAGGTACTTAATACTTGTTGACTTGATATGACTTATAGGCCCTCTTAGTACATTTGTTTTCCTTAGCCTAGGGTTCTTTATTATCTTTGAGTCATTTTTGGTATGAGTGGGTTTAAAAGTTAGACTGGGGAGTTTGTTAATGGTTTTTCCTGTCTAGGGTGCCCTAAGGTTCAGGATCTGTTATGATTCAGAGACACTATGACAGCTATGGTAATTGGGTCTCTGGGGTTTGAATTGAGCTTACTTCAGCCTTATATAAGATGGAGCATAAAGCATAGCCAGAAGACACCGTGCACATGAACTGAGCTCTCAATTGGCAGAGCTAGGAATCAAAACCAGGTGACCTTCCTCCTGGTTTTGTGCTATACCCATTAAACAAGCGGTGTGTGTAAAGATTCAAAATATAGCTTAAACCAGGATGATTTTCGTTTGTTATTGTGGAGCTTGAGTAGGTGAAATTTTGGAGATGATGGAATCTAATTGATAACTTCCTTACTATTTAATTTATAGACAATCTCTCTTTTAAAAGTGTGTATTATAATAGTGATGATGCAGAGAAAAAGCCAGCAATGAAAATGTGGTGTAAAATTATATTCTTTGTTAAAAGAACAAGTTAAAACGAGCCGATCTGTAAGCAATTATTATCTTCATCAAAATTCCTCGCTCTTATGTTTTGGTTTCCTTGACCCAGCACGTATGCCTTTGGTTAATTAAGAAAAAAGACTTTCTCAAACAATTGGACAAATTTAAAACACATATTAAATGTTTGTGCTTATATCTTAGTGTAGCATCAGCTCAGTAAGAAAGAAAAAAAAAGGTTTGGCAAGAAAGCAGAGATCTCAGAAAACAAAAACAAAATTCAATGCCCTGAATATAATTGAACATTCTTTATACATTATGATAATACCATTTGTATTGGTATTCTCATTATGAGGAGCAACTTTCTTTTCTTTTTCTTACCTTTAAACACTTGGTTGGTATTTGTCATGCTTATTGAGTGCCAAAAATGGAAAATTTTTTTTATATGGAGATACATTTCAAAAAGAGTCTGCTTAGGCTTTTTTTTTTGTTATCTAAAACTGAAAAATGTGTGTTCTGCATATTAAGGAAACTGTTTAGATACTTTATTTGGTGATCAGATGATTCAAGGCTAGATTAGTTTTTTAAAATTCCAAGTTTGCAAAATGCAAGTCACTGTGAAGAATGTGTCTTGGTCAAGGTTGAGGAAGTTTGGTTGAACAGTAATAAACTCAATTTAAATCTTTCATATTGCACAGGTGTGCTGGGTGGTTTTTCTACTCTTTTTTTCCTAGTATACTAAGCAAACTGTTATATCCCACAATTGTTTTTAATGATTATATAGTAAAATACTTATATCTTGATACTTTGGTGGAGACTTATGATTTCATTAATGGCTATTTTGTGGACCAGAGCAGATTGGAAATATCTCCTTGCCTTATCTTGTGTAATTCTTGTCCATGTATTTTCATAAATCCTCCAAAGATCAACCCAATATACTGGAATGAGGGAAGGAAGTTTTCTCCATTAATTTTAGCATTTTAGATGCCAGTATAACAGTTGGACTGCTCATTTTTTATACCAAGGCTGTCCAACCTTACTTTTAAAAGATTTTATTGATACAACAGACAATATATTTTGATTTGCCATTTTAATGAGAGCTCTGCAGTAACTAGCTGCACTTGGGAAAGTGTTAAGTGAACTCAGAGGTGGGATGCATCAAATCACCCTGTGGGTTGGCTGTGGCCTGCAGGCTGCATTTTGGACAACCCTGTTCTATACCAACTTTTGATTATCAAGTGTTTTATACCAAGTCATAAATTTATTTGAAAAGATTGTTTTAAAAATACATAGGTTTTTTGAAGTGCTAAAAATTATTGTGTGACTGGGCAACAAAAATGTGCATACCCTTTGACCCAGCAATACCATTACTGGGTCTATATACTGAAGAGATGAAGAAAAAGGGTAAAAACATCACTTGTACAAAAATATTTATAGCAGCCCTGTTTGTGGTGGCAAAGAATTGGAAATAAAGTAAAAGTCCTTCAATTGGGAAATGGCTTAGCAAACTGGTATATGTACGTCATGGAACACTATTGTTCTATTAGAAACCAGAAGGGACGAGAACTCAGGGAAGCCTGGAGGGACTTGTATGAACTGATGCTGAGTGAGATGAGCAGAACCAGAAAAACACTGTACACCCTAACAGCAACATGGGGACAATGATCAACCTTGAAGGACTCGCTCATTCCATCAGTGCAACAGTCGGGAACAATTTTGGGCTGTCTGCAAAGGAGAGTGCCATCTATATCCAGATAAGGAGCTGTGGACTTTGAACAAAGTTCAAGGACTACTCCCTTTAATTTAGAAAAAAATAGATATATTATTGTCTGATCTTGTTACCTCTTAGAATTCTTGTCTCTTCTCTAAGGATATGCTTTCTCTCTCTCATTACACCCAATTTGGATCAAGGTACAACATGGAAACAAAGTAAAGACTGACAGATTGCTTTCCATGGGGGGTGGGTGGGGGAGGGAAGTAAGATTGGGGGGGAAATTGTAAAACTCAAATAATATCTTTAATAAAAAAAATTATTGTGTGACTTTCATTTTGACAACTTTATTAGATTTTTTAAATTACCTGCCCTCTTTTAAGATGCTCTAATGAAACTTTCATTCAACATTAAACTTAAATTCTTTTGAAAGCAAGAAAATTCAAATGATAATTTCCATGGTAACCATCTTTACATCTGTATTAGAATATCATTTGAAAACTATGGTTGTTACTAGTAACATAGAAGATTTCATGTTTGAAAAACTATGTTTTTTCCATGACTAACTTGACTTTCTTGGATCCACCAATACCTTGGTTTTTAAGTCCAATCAATGTAGTTATCTGATAAGTTTGCAGGAGGAAAGCACAAAGACCTACAGAGATTTGTCAGTTTTTTAGAGGAGTTTGTTGTGCCATCACTGAGATTGCTCAATTTTTAAAAACTTCCTCCACCACTGTGTTAATTAACTAAAATTAAATTATAATGTTGGAGTCTTTTTAATATTAATACAATAATAGAAATAAGAAAACCATCTGGAACATAAAATATTTTGTAAAATAATTTTTTGAACTTAACTTTAATAACAAAAACTCCACTAAACACATGCACACATATGTCACACAGAGTTTCTACGACCAGCTTGGTTTTTCAGTAACATTGTACATACGTGTGCATGTGTGTGTGCGTGCGTGTGTGTGTGTGTGTGACTGCTTTTATTCAAGTCTGGGATTTGCTGAAGAACAACCCTGTACTTTGCACATAAGGAGATGTGGGTTCTGATTAACTGAGAGAAAGATGAGCATCATATGGAATTACTTGTATAAGGGACTTAAGTTTTTGTAGATATTGGGAAGAGATCTCTGAGACACCCATGAAATAAAGAAACCCAGGGAGGCAACTGAAAGAGACTTTTGAATTGTAGAGCCCTTCAAGCTGTGGACACAGATGTCCTTTGAGCTTAGGGCTTGCAATTCTAGAAACTTCTGAGAGTGGATATCCTCTGTGAGATGGTTTTCTCTCTCTTTGTCTGAGCTGAGCTCTTTCTCACATCCAGCTGCATTCTTTGGTATAATTTAATCTGTAGAACTTCTGTGTTATTTGCTATTTTCCTTGGATAATGCTTGGGTTTATTCATAATTCACTAATTTCTCTTTGCAGTCTTCTATATAAATAGTATTTGGCAGGAAGGGAGTATTCATTCTAAGAGCTACCTTCCCCCATTAAGAGTGATCATAGAGGGATGTCATTAATATGGGGAATGGCTGAACATTGTATATGAACATGTATATGATTGTGAAGGAATACTATTTTGCTATAAAAAATGATGAGCAGGGGGCAGCTAGGTGGCATAATGGATAAAGCACTGGCCTTGGAGTCAGGAGTACCTGGGTTCAAATCCAGTCTCAGACACTTAATAATTACCTAGTTGTGTGGCCTTGGGCAAGACACTTAACCCCATTTGCCTTGCAAAAACCTAAAAAAAAAATGATGAGCAGATACCTTCAGAAAAACCTACACAAATTGATGCAAGTGAGCAGAATCAGGAGAGTAGCAGCAGTATTCTAAGATGACCAAGTATGAATGACTTAACTACTCTCAGCAATACAATGATCTAAGAAGTCTGAAGGACTTATGGTTAAAAATCTATCCATCTCCAGAGAAAACTGATAGAGACTGAATGTAGATCAAAGCATACTTTAAAAAAACAACAACTTTATTTAGTTTTCTTGTTTTTTCTTCGTTTTCTTTCACAACATGACTAATATATAAATGTTTTGCATGATCACATATATATATAATCTATATTAAAGTCTTTCCTTCTCAAGGAGGGGGAAGAAGAAGTAAGGAGAAAAAGAATTTGGAAATCAAGAAAAAAATGAATAGAAAAACTTTTTATATGTACTCATAAAAAATAAATTTTTTTAAAATTGGATGAAAGATTAGAGAAGGAAGAGTGAACAAGTGCAATTCCTTAAATTCAGAAAAAAGAGGTGTTCCGCTCCCCAAAGTGTCTGTAAACAATAAAGAACATGAAAACAATAATTGATTGATCAGTACTAGGCCAGTTTTCAGATAAGACTAATGAGTTGCTTGATATGTACAATTGTGAGAAAATTTCTTGCATTATCAATCTTTTTTTTTTTTGACAAGGCAGTTGGAGTCACACAGATAAGTATTATGTGTCTGAGGCCAGACTTGAACTCAGGTCCTCCTGACTCCAGGACCAGTGCTTTATCCACTGTGCCACCTAGCTGCCCCACATCATCAATCTTTAGATCCAACTGAGTTTCTGGTCATCATAACCTAGGTCCTTATTTAATAGTTTCTAAAGCAAGTAGATGTGATCCAGTTTCCTAGCCATGCAGGGTTAAGTTCAAACAATATAATAAGGCTTTCTCTCAATTCTCACAATTGAATAAAATTTTCTCAGATGATAGAAATTGAACTAGACTTATAATTGAATAGAAAGGGAAATGAGCTAGCTCCAGAATTTAATCATAAGATGGAGTCAGTGTGGTTCACTCAATTCCCACAATTAACTACTTGCTGTCCTCAATTTCCTCCTTTTGATTTATGAGGGAGTAGTCAGGCCACTCTTCCCATGGATCACTTATCTATAAGTCAAATCTATGAAGGTTTTCATATATTCATACCTAGAATCCCAAAAGTCAGATTACATGTTAAAATATTAAAGAGAACTCACAATGGACTAATTTAAAGAAGGAGTTTTATGTCATCAAAGTACCCCCCAAAAATTTAAACATAAATACCATGCAACAAAGGGACAAAGCAATACAATAATGATTTTCAATATTAACTTACATCATCTCTTTATATACTAATAATTTATTCCCAATGTTCATTTATTCAACACATTTTGAGTGCCAGATGTCCTAGGTATTCACTTGGACCTTAGATATCTTCTCTTGGGCATCCAGGAATAGGACTCATACTCAGGGTAGTTCTGAAGGGAACTCTGTTCCTCTGGTTCCAAATCACTTGTACCTAGATAATTCTGCTAACATCCTCTAGGAATGGAACTTAATACAATTTAGTATAATCTTTTAAATTTGGTTTGTAAAAACTTGTAATCAGTGAATTTCAGTTTTTATATATTACTTGTGGTATTTATTGCTGCTTAAACTCAATACCTGATATAAGAATCTTAAAAAAAATCATGAGGGTCTAACTTGTAAAATGAACTATTCTGTCTTTTAAAATGTTAATTTAGATAATTTAAAAATGGGGAAATAATTTCACTTTCTTTACAATTATTAATTCAATTTTGTATGTTAAATCCTTAATCCATCTTTGAGAACTTATTGCTAAAACATAATCAAAGACTAAATATTCATATGAGATACAGTTGGAAGACAATCATATATATATGTGGATATAGCTCTTAGAGGAAAAAAAATCTAATCCTGTTTATTTCTCAAAATTTATTATTCAATTTAGTTAGATAATATTTACATTACATCTTTGTTTTATTACTTTGTTTGATTCTTCCTGTCTAATTTGTTCCTCCTTTGTCTAACCTGGAGGATATCTTCCATACTTTTTTTTTTTTTGCAAGGCAATGGGATTAAGTGATTTGCCCAAGATCACACAGGCAATTAAAAAGTGTCTGAGACCCGAATTTGAACTTGGGTTCTCCTGACTCCATGGCCATTCTCTATCCACTGTGCCATCTAGGTGCCCCTCATTCATATATTTTTAATTTGACCACAAATATAGATTAAATTTATAAGATTTAAAAAATTTACATTCTATTATTGTAACTTACAGATGTTCCAGTATCAATCTATTAATTACTAGGTTTAATATTGTGTTTACAAAATTTCTACTGCTTATCTTCCCTGATTATAGAAATTTGCTATGAAAGGAAGATATGGGGCATGGTTATAACAATGTTAACAATGTCTCCCCAAAGACACAGACTAACCTGACATATAGCATAATTAAGGAAAAACTCCCATAGTTTGGTTTGGTTCTAGGCATGAGTCATATCTGATAGCCAATCATATACTCACCAGGTATCAAAAGTAAGGCTCAAGATTCCTAGTTGGGAAATTTCCTCTTCAAAAAGGAAATAGTCCAATGGGGAAACTGAGTCAAGAGTCTTCTCTCTTAGGCTATGTCAAGATTTTCCCCTTAACTTTTTCTGGTTCTCAGACTACAACACATGTTATTTTAGAAAAAAAAAATAATGTTGGATTGTATTTTTTATTATGTGAATCCATCTGTTTCCTCAGACCTTGATTTTTGAAGATTAGGCAGTTTTTGAAGGGCAATTGAGTTAGGTAATTCCAGTCCCCAAGGCATCTGCTTATTAACTATCTTGGGCAGAGACAATTGTTTTGTTTACTCCATAAACAGAAGCCAGTTTGAGCAAAACAAAACCTGCCCAGGGAATGTCCTTGTTTTTTTCCTAACCTGCCTCCCCCACCAATGAAGTCATAGGGAGGAGTTGAGAACTCAACTCACCTCCTCCTTGAAATGTTCAACAGATAGAAGACATGCCTAGGTACAAAAGACACTGTCAGTTCTTGCTCTGGGTCTTTGGTGCAAATAGAGACTAGCCATAAGACTCTTCTGTTACTTTGCTGTATGCTCCTGCTAATAAGAGATATCTTACCTGGAGACCTGCCTCAATCTGCTTCTTGTTAAATTCTAGATGTTAAAATGTTCTGCTATTGGCTTCAGGACAATTTAGATGACCATCTCTGAACTCAAAACTCAAAACAATAGTATATTTTAGTCCCAAGACTTTTTACCTCAAATAACAAAATTTTACTAATCTCACTTTATAGTTTGGATATTATTAATTTCCTCATGTTTCTCTAATGTTTTTCCTTTATTCATTGATTATCCTTTGCTTGAAATTATCCTTTACTTATAAATTAAAACTAACCACATTCCAGTGTTTCAGCAAATACCTGATAATTGACTCAGATTAATGTATGGAAGTTATATCTTTAAACCACCTTTTTTATTTGCTACTGAAAATTTTTCAGTTGAAAACTTATTATATTTTAAAACTAAATATACCTCAATGAAGATTTAAGTTTTAAAATGTTTATTTTTCATTACATTTGTTTAAATGCTCAATTCAGAATTTAATAGCATGTCAATGAAAAAGAAACTATTTTTCTAACAGCATTTCTCATACAAAGATTTCCCATATTTCACTATATAATGGAATTTAGAAAAACAATAAAAAGATACACAATACCATGTATTTAAAACATGAAACAAAACTTCTCAGTCAGATGATAACAATTCACTGAATGCATCTCCAAAGTTACCCTACATAGAAATCAGAAATCTTATTACCTTTGGTATTTTATACTAATCACACCTAAAGTTCAGTATAAAGTTATCAACTATGGAGTAATTACATTAAAAGAAGAAACAATAATAGTTAAACATTTTTATAGTGCTTGCCCTATACCACCAGTCCCTGTGGTAAACACTTCATAATCTTTATAGTGTATCCACCCTGAGAGGTGGATATCATAATTATTTCCTTGTCATAGATCAGGAAACTGAGGCAGAGATAAGATAATTTGCTTATAGTCACATCTAATAAATTTATGAAACTGGAATGTAATTCAAATTTCCTTGCATTTTCCCAACTTGTTTTGTTCAACATTTTGTTTGTGCACCTGATCTGAGATAGGAGGTAACAGGATCAGAGAAGAAAAGTCACTGAGATGGGGAAATGGCTGGTGGTCTCTGAACTGGAGTGGGAATCAGAGAGGAATCTCTGAACTGGGACAGAGGTGGGGGGATTTGAGGTGGCTCTGGGGTCACTAATTTGGAATAGATATCAGAAGAGGGATGTCCTATATGTGGTGGTGGACTCTGGGGACACTGATTTAAATAATCTTTTTTCTTTCCATGATCAAAAAAGGGTTAAGTACCAGGTAAATTTAAACAGCTAATTACATACCTATATAAATTTTTTCTTGACTTGGGGATTGCTTTCAAATTAGCTGCCTTCTTTCATTACACTCAAACAATAGATCTGCCACTCTTGGGGTAGAGGTGGGGCTGAGAAGTCTATGGGTTATTTACCCTTAAAACTTTGAAAATTTAATTCTTATTTTTTCATTAAAACAAATTTTAAAGTGGCACCCCAAAACCCACTATAATATTTCAGCATATATTAAGCTTCTGCTAAACTAAAATGATTCATTTTCAAACTTTTTAATAATTAATCTCTAATTCTCCTTAATCCCCAAAGATGCTTTTAGCAGGTCTCAGTGAAAATTTTCCTTTTTTTGAATGTCTGATTTTGTCTCTGTAATTCCAACCAAGGCTGAAATGACAAAAAAAAAGTATCTTGAAGTTTTTTTCTTTTTAGCTTTATCTCTTACCGAAAACCTAAAGTGGGAGTTGGTCCTGCCTCTGCCAGGACAACTGCTTCCAGTATCAAACTTCAAATATCTTCTTCCCCAGCATTCTAAACCCTTTGGCTGCAGCTTCTTAGCAGTTTATTTTTTCTCTTTAGAAATCTTTTGAGCATTTTCAGGAGCCAAGAAAGTAGTAAATTCCAGTGAGTCCCATATTCACCTCCAAACAACTATAAAATAGTGCTCCCAAAACAAATCTTGGAACAGTAGAACGAGCAAAAAAGACAGGGTTAAACAATCTTTTGGCACAAAAAAAACTTTGAAAGAAAAGACATTACACTCAGATAAAAGGGGGAAATGCAGTCCAGGATAGGAAGTGTCCTAGCAAGCCAGCAGCAATCCCTACCTTAGCAAACCAGTGAGAGATCCTGAACCCCAGGTTAGCTAAACAGGCAGATGCCAACATCAGCCCCCCCTCCCCCATGCCTCAGCATAATCAGGGGAATGGTAGACTCCAGCTCCAAGCCAATCTTCAGCATAGCCCTGGGCAAACAGGCAATCTCCATCATCCAGAGCTCTGTGCCCTCCAGTGTAGCTTCAGGGAAACCCAGAAACATCTCACCAACCTCAGCACACACTACACACTAGCACTTGTTGGGAGCCAGGGTCTCTAAGCTGTTTGACACAGTCACGGCAAGAAGACTCAGGGCAGTTGCACTGCCTGATGGAACAACATTTCTTTCTTCAATATATATATAGGGATTCCACGTATACCCATATTTATAGGTCTATTATTGATTGCAAAACTTACTCATCCTAATAGTGGAATGACTTTAAAGAAAGGATTTCAGAGAAATTCCTTGAATAAAACAGATTGTGAATTCTGTCCAAATTTAACAGGATTGCCTCTCCCTGAGACATACAAAAGGCTTCAGCATTATGAAATCTTTGGTAGATACAGCACTGGGAGTTCCAGGGATATGTCAGAATATATACAGGGAAACCAGATACAAGATGGGTCAGATAGAATTCCAGGGAAATTAACAGTTTTGCCCCCCCTTATCATACACAGGAATATATGATAAAGATGGTGAGAGAATAGTTAGTATAGGTAACCAATATGTGAACTCTAACAGCCTTAGTTTATTGGCAAAGAATAAAAAGTCATAGAAACCATAGCGTCTACCAACAAGGGCTGAAAGGAAAATTAGTTATTGAAGGAGTCAACGGACGGGTGGACAAACATAACTGCCCTCACTATAGGTTGTCAAGGGAGCATATCGAAAATATTACATATGCGGCACAAAAACATAAAAGCATTCCATTAAACAAATTATATCAAAGATTATTCTAAGGAAAGTTCTGTTTAATCAATAACTTTACTATGCAGCAACAAACTAGGCAACAGGCAGGTTGAGGTCATCACGGTCTGAGCAGGGACAAGAAAATTAATTACATGATTCATAATCACACTTGTAACCACTACATGATCAAACTTGTAACCATATGAACTATATGATTAATGATGAAAATTGTATACTTTTGTAACCAAGGAAATGATTTTAGTTTGCTTGTTTCATATGATTCTAAGACTACAAAAATAAATCTAAGCAGCTCACAGTCAGTCAACTTGCTCCTGCCTATACCCACTTGTTGACTCAACTCATTTCGCCAACTCTATCCCTCCTGTCAAGTTCCAAGGACCCCGGGGAGGCTGGACCCCCGCAAGCACTAGTTCCCTGGCTCAACACCAGGTAAGCTATCAGACCCCTACAGCCTCCAGCAGCACGAGTCATCCTCTACCCACTCAGGGGTCCTCTTAAAGACCAGAGGCCAACATCAGCACAGCAGCAGGTAAACAGCCAGGACCTGTACCCCCTGGCACAAGAATTTTGAGATAGTTCCCCTTCCACCTCAGGAATAGCTCAAATTTAAAAGAAAGAAAAAAAGATGAGAAAAGATGAGTGAAAGACAACAAAAAAGAAATCTGATCATGGAAAGTTATTATGGTGACAGGAAAGATCAAGATACAAACTCAGAAGATGACAATAATGTCAAAAAGAAAAATAAGTGGTCTCAAGCCCAGAAAGAATTCAGGAAAGAGCTCAAAAAGGAACTTAAAAATCATATAAAAACCAGACTGCCTTCTGTGGGGGGGTGGGGGAGGGAAGGGAGGGTGGAGAAAAGATTGTAAAATTCAAAACCTTACAGAAAATGATAGGTAGAAACTAGTACTGTATATAATTGGAAAACAAAACATTAATAAAAATTCATATAAGAGAAGTAGAAGAAAAATTGAGGAAAGAAATGGGAGTTATGCAAGAAAGAGTATTATGAAAAAAGAGTCAACAGCTTTGAAAAAGAAAAGAATTCCTTAAGAAGTACAACTTGTCAAATAGAAAAGGAAGTACAAAATCTGAGGAAAACAACTCCTTGAAAGTTAGAATTGCACATCAAGAATTCATCAAATAAATTCAGAAAAAATGAAAAAAAGGAAGAAAATGTAAAATACTGGGGCAGCTAGATGATATAGTGGATAGAGCATGGTCCTGGAGTCAGGAAGATCTGAGTACATATCTGGTCTCAGACATTTGATACTACCTGTGTGGCCTTGGGCAAGTCACATAACTCTATTGTCCCCCCCACAAAAACAAAACAAAACAAAATTAAATTAAAAAAATGTAAACTGACCTGCAAAATGGATCCAGGAGAAATTTTGTCAGAATCATTGGACTACATGAAAGCCATAATCAAAAGGAGGATATGGGCAGCATCATTCAAGAAATTATGAAGGAAAACTGTCCTGATATTCTGGAACCAGAGGACAAAATAGGCATTGAAAGAATCCATCAATCACCCCAGGAAAGATATCCAAAAATAAAAACTCCAAGGAATGATATAACCAAATTGCAGAACTATAAGATACTGTAAATAACCAGAAAGAATCAGGAAGCCATACTCAGTATTACACAGAATTTAGGAGCTGCATCATTAAAGGATCAGAGGTGCCTGGAACATGATATTCTGGAAAGCAAAGGAGCTAGAACTATAACCATGAATCACCTACCTGGCAAAATTAAGCATAATATTTCAAGGAGGAAAATGGTCATTCTATGAAATGGAAGAATTTCAGCTTTCATAAGGAGAAGACCAGAACTGAACAAAAAATTTGATGCCCAATATAAAAACCCAAGGGAAGCCTAAAAAGGTAAAAAAGAGAAAAAAATCATAAGATATTCAGTGGAACCAAACTGTTTACATTCCTGCTTGGAAAGATGATACTTGTTATTCTTAAAAATTATACTATTATGGGGGCAACTAGGTGGAGCAGTGGATAGAGCACCAGTCGGGAGGACCTGACCTCAGACACTTAAAAATTACCTAGCTATGTGACCTTGGGCAAGTCACTTAACCCCATTGCCTTGCCAAAAAAAAATTATACTACTGATAGTATAACTAGAAGGAATATACATAGAGAAAGAACAGGTATAAGGTGAATTTGAGGGAATGACAAAAAATAAATTGAGAAAGAGGAATACATTGTGTGCAGAAGAAAGCAAAAGATAGAATGGGATAATTTATTTTACATGAAGAGGCTCAACAAAACCTATTACAGTGGAAGAAAAGATAGGAGGGTACACAATGGGCACCACTTGAATGTTACTCTTTTTTTTTTTGGCAAGGCAATGGAGTTAAGTGAAAGGAAAAATCTGGCCTCAGACATTTGATACTACCTGTGTGGCCTTGGGCAAGTCACATAATTTCCACTGCCCCACAAAAACAAAACAAAACAAAATTAAATTAAAAAAATGCAAACTGACCTGCAGCTAGGTAATTATTAAATGTCTGAAGTCAAATTTGAACTCAGATTCTCCTGACTTTAGGGATGGTGCTCTAACCACTGTACCACCTTGCTGCCCTGTTGAATGTTACTTTTATCAATACTGGCTCAGAGAGGGAATATTAAGACAATGAGTTAGATATAGAAATTTATCTTACAGGATGACTAGGTGGCACGGTGGATAGAGCACAGGCCCTGGAATCAGGAGTACCTGAGTTCAAATTTGACCTCAAACACTTAATAATTGCCTAGCTGTGTGACCTTGGGCAAGTCACTTAACCCCTTTGCCTTGCAAATACCAAAAAAAAAAAAAGAAAAAGAAAAGAAATCTATCTTACCAGACAGGAAAGTAAGAGGGAAGATTAAGTGAGTAGAATTGGGGGAGACCGACAGAAGAGAGGGCAGACTGGGTAAAGCAATAGACAGAAGCAGAGCACTTTTTAAGAGGAAAATAATGAGAGAAAGGATAGGACAAAACAGGAGGAAAAACAGGATGGAGGGAAGTAGACAGCAATCATAACTGAATTGAATGGGGTGAACTCTCCCATATAGAAGTAGATAGCAGAAGGGATCAAAAACCAGAATCCTACAATATGTTATTTATAAGAATCACACATGAAACAGGGAGTAAAAGTAATGAGCTAGAGCAGAATCTACTTTACTTCAGTTGAAGTGAAGAAAAAAGGAATAGCAATCCTGATCTCAGACAAAATAAAAGGAAAAATAGACTTAAATAAAAGAGAGAAAGGAAACTACATCTTTCTAAAAATTACTGTTGACAATGAAGTAATATCAATACTGAACATACTGTGAACCAAGTGGTATAGTATCCAAAGTCTTTAAGGAGAAGTGAATAACCCCAAAGTGAATAGCAGGTCCATAACCAAACAAGAGATAGCTTTAAAAAATGTAAACTAGATAATTTTAATTATTAAAATTTAATTATTAAAAGGCATTTACACAAAATCAATGCAACCAAGATTGTATGAAGGTAGAAGGCTAGAAAATAATCTTTATAAAATTTAGAAGAATACAAGCCATTTTCTAATTGATACATAGATAAAGGATATGAACAGGCAGTTTTCAGATGAAATTAAAACTTTCTACAGGCATATGAAGAAGTGGTCTAAATTTTGATTAAAGAAACACAAATTAAAATAACTCTGAAGTACCACTTCACACCTATCAGACTGGCTAAGATGACAAAAAAAAGGAAAATGATAAATGTTGGGAAGGATATGGAAAAATTGGGACACTAATGCACCATGTTGGAGTTGTGAACAGATCCACCCATTCTAGAGAGCTTGCCCAAAGGGCAATCAAACTATGAATGCCTTTTGATCCAGCGATACCATTACTAACCCAAAGAAATCTTTAAAAAGGGAAATGTTCTACATATACTGAAATATTTATAGCAGCCCTTTTTGTGGGGGCAAAATGTTGGAAATCGAAGGGATGCTCATCAATTGGGGAATGCCTGAACAAGCTTTTGTGATGAATGTAAGGGAATTGTGTTGTGCAATAAGAAATGATGAATGGGCAGACTTGTATGAATTGATGCAAAGTGACATGACCAGAAATAGGAAAACATTGTACACCCAATCAGCAGCACTGTATGATGATCAACTATGCTTTAGGTTTTTTTTTTTAGGTTTAGGTATTTTTTTTTTTGCAAGGCAAATGGGGTTAAGTGGCTTGCCCAAGTCCACACAGCTAGGTAATTATTAAGTGTCTGAGACCGGATTTGAACCCAGGTACTCCTGACTCCAGGGTCAGTGCTCTATCCACTACGCCATCTAGCCGCCCCTGATGATCAACTATGAATAATTCTTCTCAGCAACACCATGGTCCAAGACTGTACAAAGGACCAACAAAGAAAAATGTTATTCACATCCAGATAAAGAATTGATAGATTGACTGTATATTGAGGCGTACTTTTTCCACTTACTTTATTCTTTTTTTCTTTTGATCTGTCTCTTCTTTCACAATTAAGATTAGCATAGAAATGTTTTATATGATAAAACATGTACAACTCATAGCAAATTGCCTGTCATTTTTGGAAAAGGCTAGGGAGAAAGAAAAATTTGGAACTCAAAATTTTGTAAAAATGAATGCTAAAGGAGTAGTTGGGTGGCACAGTGCATAGAGAATACTGGCCCTGGAATCAGAAGTACCTGAGTTCAAATCTAGCTTCAGACACTTAATAATTGCCTAGCTGTGTGACCTTGGGCAAGTCACTTAACCCCATTGACTTAAATAAAATTTAAAAAATGAATGCTAATGATTATCTTGACATGTAATCAGGAAAAAAATAAAATACTATTAAAAAAGAAATATTTCAAGTAGCAAAATCTATAAACAACACTAACTACAACACAAGACAAATATTTTACTGGAAAAAACTGACAAAATGATAAGACAAATATACTTTCTCGTCTTAAGTTTTTCAGTTTGTGATATTGAAAAGAGCTAAATTGGGAGTAGTGGTATGCAAAACAAATGACCAATTGAATCCCTTTCAGATTTATGCCAGATGTCACATAACTCAGTAGTTGTTTAGTCATTCCCAACACTGTAGAGAGTATCCCTTGGTTCTATGCTATCAGAAATCTATCCAAGGGGGAATGTCATAGATATATTACTACTAATGGCACTTATCTTCCTTTACCAACCCTAGGGAAAAACATACAAAGGAAAGTAAAACTTTTAAATTTAATTTGAATTAATTATAATTTAGCTCTAGTCCTAAATCACCCCAGGGCAAACAATAATCTAAACTAAATTCTAAATTCTCCTCTCCTGGGCAAAACTAACTAAAATTTAACCTTAATCTGAAATGTAACTCTAACTCTAAACTTAAACTCATTTTATCTTTCACCTATCACGTTTCCCTTTCCCTCTAGTTAGCGCGCTGGTGGGGCAAGCATGGCCCTTCTACTTTCAGCAGAAGTGGTATATAGATCATATCTATCCATGTTATATAGGAGCCATATGTGTATATAGAGAGGTATAGGTGTATATACATATGTGCATGTACACTAATGATATAACTCTGAAACTAAGAAGAAAGTCTAGGCTAGAGATCCACATTTATATACCTTTACTTTAACAGAGTGGTAAAAGATTTTTTTTTATTCTTAATCTGGAGCCCTCTATTCTTTTTAGACTTATTATCAGGGTGATCTTAGAGGTCTCTGGCCTTAGTCTGGACATCAATTTGCTGATTGGACCACACACTTCCAATACAGAATCCTTAAGATGATTTTTCTATGGAAGTCAAAACTTAGAAAAGTATTTATCATGAAGTGATCTAGTCCCCAGACAAAGATAATCTTAATTAGTTTGGACAAAGAGCTGCCTCAGGGGACTTGGTATTTTCCTTAGAAGGAGAAAACTAGCCAGTGATGCTAAAAGCAATCTATATGATTTTGGGAGAATATATACTTGTAATTTCTTCAATGAGGAGATCTCCTTTTCTATAATGTAGCAGCAAATTCTAACAATTTAGAATCTTAAAGAGTAACCTGGTGGTATTGAAAAATAAATTAATTCTCCAGTGATGACACATCTAGTATGTGTCAAAAGTCTCCCTAATATTGATGTCATGTAACCTCTCTATTATGGGCACATTTTACCTCACAAATGCTTAATATGAGTACAAGATGTGTGTGTGTGTGTGTGTGTGTGTGTGTGTGTGTGTGTGTGTGTAATTGGGGCTAGCAATAAAAGAGGAGGGGTAAGGATAAATCAAGATAATAGTGTCTGCAGTATCTGAGAGGCAAACTCATCACAGGCTCTGAAACTATTCTCCTAATCTCCATTCATAGTTACAAACTGAGTTTCCAAAGGATGACTATAGATTTCCCCTCAAGGTTCTAAGGGTTAATTCTGAGAGGTTAGGGAAAAGTGCTGTATCTCATAGGCCTTCACTTAATATGCCAGGATCATGAATTTATATCAATTAGCCAGCCAGAGTTAATTAGCTTTTAGAAAGCAGTATTTAAACTGAGCATACTCTTTGATTCAACAACTCCCCTACTAGGTCCAATGAGATTAAAGAGAGATGGAAAGGACTCTTATATATATAAAAATATTTATAGAAGCTCTTTTTGTTGTGGCAAAAAATTGGAAATTGAGGGAATCCTCATTACTTGGGGAATGTCAAACAAGTTATGGCATATGAATGTGATAGAGTACTATTGTGCTGTAAGAAATGATGAAAGGAGATGATTTCAGAAAAAAAACTGGGAAGATTTGTATGGACTGATCCAAAAGAAGTGATCAGAACCAGAGGAAAAATTTATAAAATAACAGCAAAAAAAAATTTAGCAAGACCTTATGATGAAATGGGATATCCACTTAGAGAGAGAGAGAGAGAGAGAGAGAGAGAGAGAGCGAGAGAGAGCGAGAGCTGATCAATTCAGAGTATAGATTGAAGCATATTTTCTTCTCTTTTTTTTCTTTACTTTTTTTGGACATGGCTAATATGGGAATTTGCTTTTCAAGACTATTCCTATTTGTAATGGGTTGTTTTTCTTGCTTCTCATAGGGGAGAGGAAGGAGGAAATAAAAAAATAAAGGTGAGGCAGCTAGGTGGGGCAGTGGATAGAGCACAGGCCCTGGAGTCAGGAGGATCTGAATTCAAATTCAATATCAGATACTTAATAGTTACCTAGTTTTGTGACCTTGGGCAAGTCACTTAACCCCATTGCCTTGTAAAACTTAAAAAATAAAAAATAAAGGTAAACAAGAAGACAGTCACTACCAACCCCCTTCTCCCACAAAAAAGTAAGGGGTATTTAATGAGGTTGGTCACTGGAACAGAATACCCTCTCTCTCCCCCATAGTCACCCTCTCTTAAGTACATACAGAGTTCAGAGGAAAGCAAGTTCAAGATTGGAGAGCCTATGTGACAAATACTACATTCCTTTTGGTTCCTGGAATTTCTTTTCTCCAAGCCCCCTTTCCTTACTTTTTGTGGGCTGCTCATATGGTGTAGCTTTTCTCCTGGGCTCCTCATAGTGTCTCAAAACTTCTTTTTCTCAGTGTAGCTAATTTGTTGTTAGCTCTCAATGTATTCACCGCAATATTTGCAGGTTGAATGTCTAAATTCACCAGTCTAACAATAGTTCCCTAGGTCTTCCTCCAGTTAGTGGTAGGTTTCACTCTTCTTCTTCCTCCCAATCCAAGTGATTCTTTCCTAGGAGGCTTAGCTTGAGGCTTCCACTTCTAATCTGCTTGATCCACAAAAATCTCAATCTGTCTAGCTTTATCCAAATCTCACAATCTTTTTTTAAAATTTTTTGTTTTTTTATTATTTTTTTTTATTAAAGATATTATTTGAGTTTTACAATTTTCTCCCAATCTTGCTTCCCTCCCCCCACCCCCACCCCACAGATAGCACTCCATGGGTCTTTACTTTGTTTCCATGTTTTACCTTGATCCAATTTGGGTGTGATGAGAGAGAAATCATATCCTTAAAGAGAACAGAATTCTCAGAGGTAACCAGATCAGACAATAAGATATCTGGTTTTTTTTTCCCCCAAGTTAAAGGGAATAGTCCTTGTACTTTGTTCAAACTCCACAGCTCCTTATCTGGATACAGATGGCATTCTCCTTTGCAGACAGCCCAAAATTGTTCCCAATTGTTGCACTGATGGAATGAGCAAGTCCTTCAAGGTTGAACACCACCCCCATGTTGCTGTTAGGGTGTACTGTGTTTTTTCTGGTTCTGCTCATCTCACTCAGCATCAGTTCATACAAATCCAGTTGAAGGACATTTACTTGATTTCTAATTCTTTGCCACCACAAACAGGGCTGCTATAAATATTTTTGTACAAGTAATGTTTTTACCCTTTTTCCTCATCTCTTCAGGGTATAGACCCAGTAGTGGTATTTCTGGGTCAAAGGGTAATCTCAAAAGCAATCTTAAAAAAACTTCTAATCCTATCTGGTGAAAAGTTTCTTTGTAGAGGTTCACACCCTATTTGTACTTCTAATTCAGTCCAATGAGTTCAAATCTGACATCAGACACTTGACTGTTTTTAGCTGTGTGACTTAGCTAAAGTGACCACTTAACCTTGATCCCCTCTCATCCTGGGTCATCTCCAGTCTGATGACTGGACTCAAAAGCCTCCAGAGGAGAAAGTAAGGCTGGTAACTTGAAACAGCATCCCCCCTCCCCCCCCATCCAATTCACATAACTTGTCATAGCATCACCTTCCCTGATGCCATAGTACTTTTAGAGAATGAAGGAAAAAGAACCACAGCAGTCACCTGATGAGGGTGCCAAGATAAAATGGGGGGCAGCTAGGTGGCGCAGTGGATAGAGCACTGGCCCTGGAGTCAGGGGTACCTGAGTTCAAATCCGACCTCAGACACTTAATAATTACCTAGCTGTGTGGCCTTGGGCAAGCAAAAACTGAAAAAAAAGAAAAAGATTAAATGGAATGTGTGATTGATTCAGTCAACCTCTAGCTAAACAATGATACAACTGGACCTCTAGAGGGCAAAGGATACACAAGATCCAGATATTATGTCAGGTGATCTTTCATCTTGGCAATAATTTAATCAAGTGGTGCTTCCTAGGGCAATATCTGAATTTGGTCATTTCAGGTTTGGTGTGGCTACCATAGGGTTGTCCCGTGATGATTGCTAGACATTTCCTAAGTAATGTTGGAAGGGGGCATTTTCCTAAGGTGAATCTGATTTCCCATCCCTGATGTCATACATGGATGCTGAAGATGATTTTTACTTGGAGGAGTATCAGTTTCTAGTATGGAAGGTTCCTACCAAATTTCAGAGAAGGTTGGGGTATCAGGCAGGAGGAAGACCATAGCTAGAGGTTACATAGGTTCAGAAAACCATAGTCTGGGGGGATTGCCACAAAGCTTTCTCAAAATCATCCAGTAACAAATTTATTAAATTAATAAGGGACTAATAGTACCTTGTTGTCTTAGTGCTGTTAGTCATCTTTTCTTTTTTTGCTATGCAATGGGATTAAGTGACTTGCCTAAGGTCTCACAGCTAGGTAATTATTAAGTATCTGAGGTCGGATTTGATCTCAGGTCCTCCTGACTCCAGGGCCAGTGCTCTATCCACTGCGCCACCTAGCTGCCCCATCATCTTTTCTTTTCAACAAAAGACTTTTTTCTTAATACCAGACAAATTTCCTCAGGTTCTAAGGGAAAATTCTCTACTGACTCTTTCAAAATTTCAAATTTCTCTACTGACTCTCTTGCCAATTTTCCTCCCGATTTTCATTCTTTTTGTCCATCAGCACAATAGCAGAAGAAACTATTTACTGGTGGTACTATGTCAGAAAAAAAAGCAACTCTCATGAAAATCAGGAAGCTATTTACAAACAGATGGGACATTTTATAATCACATCTGCGTGTTTACTGAAATTGCTCTCTGAAGCTATTTGGTAAAGTCAGATGCTGTGTATCAGAATGCCCACAAGCAAACTGCAGGTGGCAGTTCTGCTGATGCTGCAAGTTGGCAGTGGGATCCACACATGTCCTTTGAATCTTTCTGGATTAGAGCATATCTTCCTTTGTATCTGTGTGTGTGTCTGTGTTTGTGTTTATGTGAGAGAGTGAGTGTGTGGGTGTCCCTAGACAGTTTCAAATTTACATGGTTCTTCTTTGGGTAAAAATTTAATCAACTGGTAGAGTTTTTTTTTTTCCTACCAATCCACACAATGATTACCATTTCAAAAGAAAGTATTATACAGTCATTTTTCTTGTGACTTTAACTATATTAAATATAAGTCTATATTATGTTAATACTTTATCTTCCCCTTTTAAAACATTCTTTTTTTTTTCTTTTTATAAGGCAATGAGGTTAAGTGACTTGCCCAAGATCATGCAGCTAGGTAATTATTATGGGTCTGATATTGGATTTGAACTCAGGTCCTCCTGATTCCAGAGCTAGTGCTCTATCCATTGCATCACCTAACTGTCCCATAAAACATTTCTAAGGTATATTTAAAAATGTATTAACTTTTTTGTTTAAAATGTTCAAAATAGTAATGATAGGGATACAAGGTCCTGTACAAATCATTTTTGCATATGTACCTTGTTCATGTGCCCAATCTGAGTGTACTAACTTAAAAGAAATTTGATAGACATACCTCTGACAGTGGTCTTATATTAAAAATTTCACTTCACAGAAAACCCAGATTTCTAAACTAGATTTCTTTTGAAAGAGGATTAAACTCCTTTTTGGTTGGAAAAAAAATCATTGATACTGACAAAGATGCATTTCTTGATTTAAACTCTTCTCCCTCCCCAGTTCCTCCATTATACTACTTATATTGAAAGAAGTTAGAGAACAGAGCAAAGGAACTAGGGGAAATGGTAATACCACCCCTTTAATTAACTCTAATAACCAAGGGTAAATGGATTGTTGCTGGCTTTGACTGAAGGAAGAAGCCTGGCAACTGGAGAAAAATAGCCTGGAGCTTTTAGTGCCATGTTGGTGTGAAAGCCTACATTCTGTAAATAGACCTCAAGAGAGTGGGGGTGGCCTGATTATTATATGAAAAGAATTCATGTTGAGTTAAAAAAAAAAAAGGAGATTTTATTTAATGTGAATTATGTTGGGAAGACCAAGGTTAAAATAAACTGAGACTGACAACAGTAAATTTTAGTAAGGTAACTTATTGTATATAGATATTTAGTTTCTTTTTTTAAAGAAATTGCTCTTCAGTACAATCTGCACATTACTATGTTTTAAACTTCCTGTCATTAAGCTTTTTATTTTATTTATTTATTTATTTTTAGATTTTTCAAGGCAATGGGGTTAAGTGTCTTGCCCAAGGCCACACAGCTAGGTAATTATTAAATGTCTGAGGCCACATTTGAACTCAGGTACTCCTGACTCCAGGCCCAGTGCTCTATCCACTGTGCCACCTAGCTGCCCCGATTAAGTTTTTTAAAAGATTGTTGGCATTTTTTATCTTTCTTAAAATAGATTTTATTGATCTTTTGTTTTTTCATTATCTACATTTAAAATTTCATTCCTCACCAATCCTATCCCAGAAAACCATATCATGTAATAAAGAATTTTAAAAACTCTACAAAATTTTTGTTGCTCAATCCATTTACATTATTGTAACTATATATATTATTTTCCTGGTTCTGTTTATTTTGCTTCAGTTCATATAAGCCTTTCCATGATTGTCTGACTACCTCCTATTATTTTCTTTAGTATAATAACAGTCACTTATATTCCTATACCATAATTTGTTTAACCATTCCTCAACCAAAGGACAAGCTACTTGATTTCTACTCCTTTGCTACTACAAAAGTGTTGCTCTAAATATTCTGTTATAGATGAGGTTGTTCTTTTTGTCACTGATCTCTTTGGGGTATGTCTAGCTGTGGAATTTCTGGACCAGAGGGTATGAATATTTTAGTCAATCTTTTTGCATAATCCCAAATTGCTTTCCAGAATGGTTAGGTCAATTTAAATTCCTTTGACAATGTGTTGGTGTGCTCATATTTTTCTTCTAATATTGACTATTTCAATTTGTGGTTATCTTTTCCAATTTTCTGAATATGAGATCAAATTTTAAAGTTGTTTTTATCTGCTTTTTTTTAATTATCAGTGATTGCCTTCTCATAGTTGCTAATAGTCTACAATTGTTACCAGAATGATTTGTTCATATCCTTTGACCTACATTTTTCTTTAATATTTGTTCATAGATATTAGAATGTAGAACTTCCTCTTCATAATTAAAAAGGGGAAAGTATTATAGTGCTTCTTGTGATATACATTGGGGAGACAAAGACATGTTCAGTAGCCTCATTATCCTGCAAGTTTGCTTCAGCCCTTGGTACTCAATTCCTCATTAGCATCTTAAACACTCTCTGCCCCTCTAATTGGAGAGCAGAAGCAAAGAACTCCTCCCAAAGCCTCCATTTAAGAAGGGTGCCCTGGACAGCCAACCCTTTATTTCCCACCCTGCTACATTTTTTTTTTTTTTTAGGTTTTTGCAAGGCAAATGGGGTTAAGTGGCTTGCCCAAGGCCACACAGCTAGGTAATTATTAAGTGTCTGAGATAGAATTTGAACCCAGTTACTCCTGACTCCAGGGCCGGTGCTTTATCCACTAGGCCACCTAGCCACCCCAACCCTGCTACATTCTTTTAGATTTCATCATTCATCTAATTCTTTCTCCTTTCCCTGGTTTTTCAGTCTCATGTTGTGTGTTGTCTTCCATCATTAAACTGTAAACTTCTTGAGGGCAAGGGAAAACCTTTTTTTTTTTTGTATTTGAGCCTCCATTGCTAAGTACAGAAACTGGCACATAATAAGAACCTAATAAATGTTTATTGAATAACTGACAGATTGTTTTTCCTTTCCAAAAGTTTGCACTCTATTCTTTTTAAGCCCCAAATCATGCTAATCTAGCTAGTGACTAGAGGAATTGATAACCTGTTTTCGGCAAACCCTAATTGGAGGCAAATTAGCTAGGAAAGCGGCATTTGTAAACCTAATCCTATAAACTCATTCTAGTTAACATCATATTTTCTGATCTGCATTTAGAAAGAAATTCTTTCCCTTTTCCAACTTCAACCCAACAAAAGAATAACAAACACTTCAAATTAGTTTGTCTTTTAAAAATTCAACATAATTGATAAGTTTAGTTTTTAATTATATTTATTTCCAAATATATTCTTTCCATCTCTCCTGCCAGAGACCCATCCCTGAAAAAAGAATAAAAAAAGGAAGTGGGAGGGGAAGTGCAGCTTGGCAAAACTGAGTTTGGTAGAATGTGCCATATTTCATACTCATCATACCCCATCTCTGTGAAGAAGAAAAGCATATATTTTTTTCATCTCTTTAGTGCCAAGCTAGGTTATTCTAACTATACAACATTTCATTTCTTCGTTGTTATTCTTTCTATTTATATTGTTGTACTATGAAAAAATTTCCTCCCTATCTTTCCTTACTTCATTAACATTATCTGTTCTTCCCAAGCTTCTACAAATTCTTCAATTAATTGTTTCTTGGTACAGAAATGCTCCATTATATTCATGCAATTTGTTTAACCATTCCTCAGTCAATGGACATTGACTTTGTTTCCATTTCCTCATTAGCTTTTCAGTCTGACTCATTCAACATACTTTCATTTTTTCATATAATCTCTACCTGAATGCTCATTTCAGGATATTCATGTCCCATTCCTTATCATCAATTGTCTCTTCCCTTATTTCCACTCATTTTAACCTTATTCTGAAAATCCCAATTCCATCTCTACTCATCTTTTCTGCTGTGCTCCCTAGAATTCCTGGTCTGTAATTAATACCCTTTATTTTATCTTGAACCTTTCTTAAAATTTATGTTTTTTAGCACTCACCAAGGCCTGACTCTCCTGTTGAAATTATATGTTCCTGACCAAACATTCCAGTACTGGTTGGACTTTCACTCATTCCCTTCATTCCATGGTCATGGGGGTTATATGCTTCTTATTACTGCTTTCTGATTCACCCTCTACTAATATTCCTCAGAAATTTCTGTTTTGATGTTCAACTATTAAAATTTATCACCCAATCTAGATCCTGGTGACCATTACCTATTGCCTCCCTCTTCCCAAGATATTTTCCATCTTTCTTAATACCTGGTTTGCAATCTTTCACTCTACTCCCTATTCTTACCTTCCTAGTAATGACTTCAGTGTACGTGTGGATGCTTCCTTAAATGTCCCAGTTTCCAAATGACTCAGTTTCTTGTGGTCTTGAATGTTGCTTAACCTTTATTTGCCTCAGTTTCCTTATCTGTAGAATGGGAATAATACCTAACTCCAAAGTAGCTGTGAGGATCAAATAAGATAATTGTAAAGCACTTGGGCAAGTGTCTGACATATTTATATATGTTAACTAATATCATGATTATTATTACTATCGTTGTTCTTCCCACTGTGACCTCTCACCCTTGTACCCTTTAGTTCTCTCTTGGGCTATCACCTCTGTGCTGGCTACCATCTCTCCCTCTTCTATTTTAGCACATGTTCAATGCTCAATAAAAACTTGTTATTTGTTGACTGGAGCACTACTTTGGTGAATCTATTCAATTTTATACTGTCCTTTACATTCAAATACCTCACTCTCTTGTCCTGTTTCTGATTGCATCTTGCCAAAAAATCAACCCTGTATTACTCCAACATCCACTGTCTTCATACCTATTCTTATACTAAACCAACCTAGAGAGAAGTCATAAAACAATGGTAACTGAGCTCACTACAAATGTCATATAAATTCAACTAGACCTTTACTAAATCAAGATAATTCTTTCAAACCTTAATCAGTTTGATACTCTAATCACTGTAGTGACTATTCCAAACCTTTTCATCCCTTCTCCAGCATCTCAGCTGAAGACCTTTCCTCATACTTGACCCAAAACATTCATCTCACACCATTCAAACGTTTTTCTCTATTATGTTTCCTTCATTCCTGTCTCAACAGGAAGAAGTAGCCCTTTATGACAAGGTAAAACATTTTACATTCATCCTTATTTGTGTCATGGTCAAGGTGCCAAGAAACCTTGTAGCTTTTCCAGTAGATTGTACCACCATCTTCCCCACCTTTTCTATAATCTTTCCTGTAGGATTATATATGTAGTTTGCCAGATAAATGATCCTTGATTGTAAGCTTTTATTTCTTTTGGAGTATCATATTCTAATCTCTCTTCTCCTTTATAGTGGCAGCTGTTAAGTGTGATCCTTTATTGTGGTTCTCAATATTTGAAGGTCTTCTTTCTTCCTTCCTGTAGTAGTTTATCTTTGACCTGGATGCTCTGGATTGTGTGCTGTTCATTTGATGTTTCATTTTGAGGTTTCTTTCTAGGGTCATCAATGGATTCTTTCTCTATCTGCTTTGTCCTTTGGTTCTAAAAATTTGGGGAGGTTTTCACTTAAAATTTATTAAAATTTATCTTCTAGACTTTTTTCTGGTCACAGCTTCCATTTAATCCAGTAATTGTTGGAATGCCTCTTCTTGACCTTGACAATGACAACAATATTCTTTTATACTTGGTGATCTTGTCAGTTATGGAGACTCAATTATTATTTCTAAATATCCTGTCCTAATCTCTCAAATGAGTTCTGGTTTTGTCTTACCAACAGACTTTTGGACATTTTGAATTGGATATCCTATAGGCATTTCAAACATATCCCAAAACAGAACATATCTTTCTCTTCCCATTCCCTTCCCCACTCAGCCATTCCCTCTTTTGAACTTTCATGTCACTCTAAGGATCTCCACCATTCTCCCAGGTATTCAAACTCATAAGCCACTGTGTCATCCTTTACTCCTCATTTACATTCACCCCGATGTATTCAGTCTTTTGCCAAATCTTGTCCTTTCTACCTTCATAATATCTCTTCTAAAGGTCCCCTTCTCTCCAATCACTACTTGGTGGAAGCCCTCATCAACTTCTTGTTTGAGTGATTGCTGTAGCTTTATGTTTGATCTTCCTACCTGGTCTTACCCTTCTCTAGTCTCTACTTAAGTACTAAAGATTAGGTCCAACCACTATTCAACAAATTCCAGTGACTCCCTATTGCCTTCAGGGATATTTATAAAGTAATCTTTTCAGCATTTAATCCCATCCTAGCTTTCCAGTCCTGTTACTCCCCTCCAATACTCTACAATTTGGGAAGACTGGCTTACTTGCTGGTTTTTTCACATGATATTCCATCTCCACTCCAGTGCCTTTTCACTGGCTGTCCTCCATGTCTAAAATGATCTTTCTCTTCACCTCTCCTTCCTGATTCCTTGGCCTTCTTGATCTTGGTTTTCTTTAAGACTTAGCTCAAATCCAACCTTCTGCAAAAGACCTTTCCTGATCACATCCATAGCCACTGTGCTTTTCCTTTGAGATTATCTCCCATTTGCACTCTGTATATCCTATAAATATATGTTGATTGTTTTGACTCCTATTAGAATGTGAGTTCCATGAGGGCAGGGATTCTTTTTGCCATTCTATCATAATATTAAAGGTAAAGAACTAAACAGCTTAATTCCACATCCCTTAAACTTGAAAATATTAATAGACCCTCAACTATAATTATGGTGTTGTGGCTTCTCAGAAATATAAATATAATAGTTGCGTATTTACATGGAATATATTATAGTTACATTCACATAGTGTCTAAGCTTCTGTTTTCAGAAAACATTAAAAAAATTGATTTGGCTAATTAAAATTAATAGTGAGGAAATGGCTTAGAGATAGAAGAGGTGGAAGAGAGGATGAAACAAAAAAGAGTCAGACAAGGTAACTAGATAAAGTATGTTAGTAAGCATTTATTATATACTAAGCATTCTGTAAACCCTGGGAATACAAATACCAGCAAATGGAAACCCAGTCTCTGCCTTAAAGAAATTATATTTTAATAGGGAAAAACCATATATAAGAGAGAGTTGAAAAGAATGAGGGGCATGGTAGAGCTATGATCTGAGCATCATAAGCTGGTTCAGGTTTGAAGAGAGCATGAGGGTTCTTTGGGTGCTTTCTTAAATGGTGGTTCAGAGAGGTGAACAAAGGGGTTGTAGAAGTGGATCCTCTCCAGATTAAATATGGATGTTGATGATCAAGATGAACATTTTTATCAATAACTTGTATAAAGACATGGATGGCATGCTCCTTAAATTTGTGGATGAAACCCATCTGTGTGTGTATTGGGGGAGTCTAGCTAACAAACTGTATAACTGGGTCCATGAAAAATCTCAGCAGGCCCAAGCACTGAGTTAAATCTAATAAGATGAAGGTCAATAGAAATAAATGTGAAAATCTTATACTTGGCTTCCAATCAACCTCACAAATACAGGATGAGCAAGGCAGGGTTAGATAGAAGTTTATTTGAGAAAGATCCAGAGTTTTACTGGCCTGAAAACTCAATATGAATTGACAGTGAGCTATGGCTGCCAGAGATGTGAGCGTAACCTTAGGGTGCATTGAGAGACATAACCTTCAGGACTAATGAGATGACACTGTCTCTGCCCTGTCCTGGTCATAGCACATCTGCAGTATTGGGTTCAGTTCTGAGTGACACAAATTAGGAGGGATTTTTACAAGCTGGAGAGTGTTCAGAGTGGGGCAACTAAGATAGTGAAAGGTTTTGAGTCCATGCCATATATGAATTGGTATATGGAATAGGGGAATATTTAGACTGGAAAGGAGAGAACTCCGAGAGCATCTGATAGCTGTGCTTAAGTAATTGAAGGGTTTTCATCATATGGAAAAGTGATTCAGCTTTGTTGCATCTGGTCTCAAAAGTAGAAGTAGGATCTGTTCATGAAAGTTGTGGAAAATCAAAATTAGGTTTGATGCCAGGAGAAGCTTCCTAAATAATTGGATCTGTCATACTAAGTAGAATGGACTACTCTGGGAGGTGCTGGAGATTTTCTTCTTGGGAGGTCTTAAAGCAAAAGCTGGATGATGACTTGTGAGATATGGTGGAGTGTGGATTCCATTTGGAGTAGGAGTAGGAATAAATGGTTTCCAAACTTTCTTCCAACTTCAAATGATGTGATTCTGAGAAACCCTGTTTGGAAACCATGGTTTTGAGGTATTTGAATAGTTGCTTGTTGAAGAAATATACCCCCAAATTTTTAGTCTTTATTAACTTGAATATAACTAAATAAGAGACAGAGAGCATTATGAACTGCACAATGGATAATTGTGATTATATTAAATCAAAGAGTTTTTGCACAAACAAAATCAATGCAACCAAGATTTTCCTTTTTCTTTGCCATTTATCTTTTCACAGAATAGGAGACTTTCCACTTGACATGGGGCTGTTGTTGCTGAAATTCAATTAAAGTAGTTGATTTTCTAGTGCTGATATTTAGTGACCATTGTGCAGAAAGGCTATCTTTCTATTCATTTTTTTTTAGGGAGTAAAGTAGAGGTAGAGGAAAGCAGAAATTGGGAACAATTTTTACAGAAACTGAGCCTGATAAAGACCTCAATTCTCAAATATATAGAGAATGGAGTCAAATTAATAAGAATACAAGTCATTTCTCAATTGATAAAGACCAAAGCAGTTTTCAGATGAAGATTTCAAAACTATCTAGTCATATGAAAATGCTCTAAATCACTACTGATTAGAAAAATGCAAATTAAAATAAATCTGAAGTACCATTTCACCTCTAGCAGATTGGCTAATATGACAGAAAAGGAAAGTAATAAATGTTTGAGGGATACTAATGCACTGTTGGTAGAATTTTGAACTCTGGAAAGCAATTTGAAACTATTCTCAAAACTGTGCATACCCTTTGATCCAGAAATACCACTACTAAAGTCAGTATCCTAAAAGTGGGAAAAGGCCGTATATGTACAAAAATATTTATGGCAATTCTTTTTTTTTTTTTGGTGGTAGAGAATTGGAAATTGAAGGGATTTCCATCAATTGGGGAATGATTGAACATGTTGCGGTATATGACTGTAAGGAACACTATTGCACTATAAGAAATGATGACTAGATGAATTTCAGAAAAAGCTGACAAAAAAAACTGATGCAAAGTGAAATGAATAGAATCAGGAGAACATTGTATTTTTTTTGTTTTTTTTAGTTTTTGCAAGGCAAATTGTTTAAGTGGCTTGCCCAAGGTCACACAGCTAGGTAATTATTAAGTGTCTGAGGCCGCATTTGAACTCAGGTATTCTTGACTCCAGGGTTGGTGCTCTATCCACTGTGTCACCTAGCTGCCCCTCAGGAGAACATTGTAAATAGTAATAGCAACATTGTGTGATGATCAACTGAATGATGTAGGTATTCTCTGCATTACAATGAACTAAGACAGTTCCAGAGTCTCATAATGAAAAATACTATCCACCTCCAGAGGAAAAAACTGATGGTATCTGAATGAAGATCAAAGCATACTATTTCCACTTCCTTTATTTATTTGTTTTTTTTATCTTGGTCTGTTTTTTTTTTTAGGTTTTTTTTTTTTGCAAGACAAATGGGGTTAATGTGGCCCAAGGCCACACAGCGAGGTAATTAAGTGTCTGAGGCCACTGTGCCACCTAGCTGCCCCTTGGTCTGTTTTTTATTTTATAACATGATGAATATGGAAATATGTTTTGCATGATTATACACATATAATATCAAATTGCTTATCATCTTGGGGAGAGGGAGGGAAGGAGGGAAAAATTTGGTACTTAAATTTTTTCAAAAAGTAAATGCTAAAAATTGTCTTTATATGTAATTTGGAGAAAATAAAAATAAAAACAACACTAATCAATTAAACATAACTTAAATCACTATTTATTATTATTTAAAAATTTCAAGCTATTAAAGTTTAAATTTGCACTCAAGAATGTCTGATTTCATCAGTGGATATTTCTTCTTCTGATATGCATAATAGCTTTTTCTGACTTAATAGCTGTAGATGGTTTGCTGTAACTGAAAAAAATCTATCATCTGCCGTTGAACTCATTTCAACTGGCTTTCATGCAGCAGACACAGAGCCTGGAACCAGGCCCATACTTAGAGACTTAACAGTTTGATAGGACCTGCCAGAGCTTGTCCTCTAGCAGCTTAGCCTCTGAGTGTCTCCTGTGGACACAATGAGGAGGCACTAGAGCAAAGATTTATTGAAAAATATACATAAATATATATTACACACACACACACACACACACACACACACACACACACACACACCCCATATTATTGTTGTTGTTTGTCCTTTGTTCCAGTGGAAGACCACGACATCAGAGAGGTGATGCCATGACAAGCACATGAAATGAATTTGAGTGAGGAGGGGCTGGGCAAAGTCGCCAGCCTCACTTTCTTCTCTGGGGTCATCTACAGATATGGATTAGGATGACTGGAGATGGACATGGATGCAAGGCAAACAGAGTTAAATGACTTGTCCAGGGTTAAGTATCTGAGAATGGATTTGAACTCAGGTCTTCTGACTCCAGGGCTAGTGCTCTATCCATTTAGCTTCCACATGCTGCCTATATATATATATATATATATATATATATATATACATATATATATATATACATATATAGATAGATAGATATAGACATAGATATATAGATATAAATATATTTGTAACATATTTATAAAAATATATATACATATATTTCATATAATAAATTCAGACGTTTATACAGAATAGTTGTTATAAAAGATGTAGGTGATGTAATGAACCTCAGATGACTTCAGAGGCAGGAGGACACTAGCTTGCTGGCCTTGGTCAAGTCACTTACCTTCCTGATGACCCAGGAAATTTTTTTAAGTCCATAAGCTGGTACAATCTGCCTTACTGGAGATAGTTTCCTCATTCAAAGTTCCCCATACTGGTGAGTCAAAGATCTGGAGGGAAAATGTAGTTATAAACATTGTTTAAATGTGTTTGTGTGTTTGTATGTATGTAAAAATTCTCTAAATTAGACTTCAGAAACCACATTTCTCTTATAGTTATATAGTGTTTGCAAGATCCTTCTTTGGCAATTTGCTAAATGTTTCTTATGGCTGTTACATACAAATTGCAGCGAATTTCAACAATGGTTAAAAGAACACACCAGGGGTAGCTAGGTGGCATAGTGGATAAAGCACTGGCCCTGGGGTCAGGAGTACCTGGGTTCAAATCCGGTCTCAGACACTTAATAATTACCTAGCTGTGTGGCCTTGGGCAAGCCACTTAACCCCATTTGCCTTGCAAAAACCTAAAAACAAAACAAAACAAAAAAACAAAAAAAAGAACACAGCAAATTTTGTGACATCTTTCTAAGATCAGACAATTAGATAAAGAACTTTCTGTCTTCATAAAATTGTCCAACTTTGTTATTTTTATTGTTTAGGTGTCTCAGTTGTGTTCAAGTTTTGGGGACCCTATCTGGAGTTTTTGTGGCAAAGATACTGAAGTGGCAAATGTACTGGAATGGTTTGATATTTCCTTTTCCAGCTCTTTTTACATATGAGGAAACTAAGGCAAACAGGGTTCAGTGACTTGCCCAGAAGTCACAATGCTAATAAATATCTGAGGTAAGATTTGAACTCAGGTCTTCTTGATTCTGGACCTGTTGTTTTATCTACTGCATCAACTAGCTGCCCAGTGTTGCTATTAGTTGAGATTTGATTTGAGGTAAAACATTTTAAAAATTTTATTGAAGTTTAATTTCTGAAGAAGACCATAAGTCATGAGATTTCTTTCTTTTTTAAAGAGGTGGCTTTGCCTATATGAACATTTATATCTCATTATCAGCCTCTCACTTGACTTTTATATTGAGTTGTACTGGTAGCCAGTTAAGAAATCACACTGATGATGATGATGTTTGTCTTTCATTCTTGAAGAAGACCATGACATCAGGGAGGTGATGCCATGAATTGGATTTGAGTGAGGGGTTGCTGTGCTAAATCACCAGCCTCACTTTCTCCTCCAGACTCATCTGGATCCAGTAGTTAGATGTGGATCAAGAGGACTAGAGATGGCCCTGGATGTGAGGCAATCAGGGTTAAGTGACACATTAGTGTCAAGTGTCTGAGGTTGGATTTGAACTCCTGTCCTCCTGACTCCAAGATCAGTGCTCTAGCCTTTGAGCCTCCTGCTCACTAGAAGACATCTTGCAGGCTTCTGTGAAGTTGGTCATCTTGACAGATGTCAGCTCTAGGATGAATAGGTCACCTCCTAATCTACAAATGCCAGTAGCTTCTTGTTACCTGCAGGCTCAAATAGAAATTCCTCAGTCTGACTTTTAAAGCTCTTTCTTGCCCAGTTTCCTCCCACTTTTTCAGTCTTCTTTTTCCTCTCTCCATATAATCTAGTGATTTTACTTCTTTACTGTTCCTCATACAAGACACCCTATCTTCCTTCTCTGTACATTTTTTGCTTACTATTCCCCATGCCCTGAATATTCTTCCTTCTCTTGGCTGCCTCTTGGCTTTCCTGATAAAACAGACTTAGTTTTGGGGAATGGGAACTTAGGAAACTCCTTCAAGGAACCTTTCCACTTCCAGGATATGGATGTCTCATGATGGTGATTTTCTGAAGTTCCCCATGAAACAGTTTTCTGTTTGATGTGGTGGTAGAAGCTAAGCAATTTAGCATTTGAAAGACTAAGACGTTTGCTCAAAGTTGGAACAGGCTTAAGGAAAGTTTATCCCAAATAGGATTCAGCTCCTCATCTCCTATGTGAAATGAAACTGCAGCCCTGCGAGGGTTTATTAGGATTAGTCTTTTTTCAGATTGCTTCCAAAATTTCACATCCTTGTAGCAGGTTCCTCGATGACCCCTTGGTTTCATTGAATCTAGAACTAATACAACTTCTCCAGGACTTGACTGCATTTTCACACAGTTGCCACCATGGTATTGCTGGCACTTCTGCCCACCTGGAGTGAAGGCCCCTTGGACCTTGAGTAAGGCAAGGAATTATAAAGGGTTAATGCAAAAACCATTTTTTTTTATTGCTCTTTCATTGGTAAGGGGGAAAAATAGATGTAATCTCCTTGGTTCCTGCCACTATTCTTATTTGATCATGAATTAGTTAAATTATTTCCAGCATGTATCTTAAGGTCTCCATCATTTTTGATGCAGACTCTGCAGCTGAGTAAATACTTCTTCAGGAAACCTGACAGTGGAATTGGCTTGGGCTTTGAAAATGCCCTGGCCTCAGCTCGTGCTCTTTTTTATTCTCTGCTTGTTCGTTCCTTGCCAATGGAACTAGGTTTGTGAAATTCCAGACAATGTTCCTTGTCACAAGGAGATAGTAAGATCCATTTGCAAGAAGTTATCGGCAGGGAGGGAGAGGTTTCTTTCTTATTTGTCTTGTCCCCCAAACATTCTGTCTAGGTTGCAAGATTCTCTGACATCTGCTTCATCCTCTCGTCTTTAGTATGGCTTCTGCAAAATTGCATCCATCCTTTGATTCAGACTTCTGGCTCATTCCCAGTAGACCATTGCTTATTATTAAATGACGTTCTGGGGAGGTCTGGGTTTTGCATAATGTGTTTAGAATTCGTTCTTTAGAGCTTCCAGGACTGGCTTGGTCCCTCCCTTGGTCTCCCCCCAGGGACCTCTGTTCCCTGGTGGTTCTGAATGAACTGCTCCAGGTAAGGTTGGGTAGTGGGCCCTTCTAAAGGCCCTCCTCCTTATGGGCCTATGCCAGCCTCCCTGAGACGCGGGGCTAGAAGAAAGGAGAGCTCTTTGAGGCTTGCTTGGAGGCAAGCTCGCTGCTCAGACAGCTTTTCCCAGACTCTCCCAGCTCACGCATACCAGCAAAGTCCCTTTTTTCCTTCAATGATTGAAACCATCTGGACTTCAGGAGGGTCACGTGTGCGTGTGAGAAAATGACATAAAGTTTCAGCCTTTCTTGTTTTCCGCTGCTCCAAGGGAACTGAGGAGGGAAGGAGCGCAGGGCACCCAGCCCTGCAGCCCCCCGGGCCCCCCTCTCTCATCCCCCTCTCCATCAGCAGCCCCCCACCCCGCCTGCCTCTGGCACCCTTTCCGGCTCTGCATCCCGGCTCCCTGCACACACCCCTCCTCGGGTCCCGGGCCGCCTCCCTCGGGCTCCCCGCCCCCCGCCCCCCAGTTCTCCCCTCCTCCCCTCCGCCCCGGGCTGCTGGGTCTCGGGCAGAGGCACACCTCCTCCACGCCCCACTCCCTCCAAGTCTGCTCGGGGCTCTGCTCGCTGCCCCCAGTCCAGGCTGCCGCCGGGGGTGCGGATGCCCGAGCCGGGGGCTGCCCGGGCTCTGGAGGCGCTTCTGCGGATGGCCCCGAGGTGAGTGCCCCCGGGGCCGGGGAGGGGGCGCGGGGCGCGGCCTGGAGGGGAGGGGGCCCCCCGGGGCCCCCCGCCCGCCGCTCCTTTCTTCCCAGGCTGCGGGGCCCGCTCTGGCCCGCGGGGTCCGGGGAGCTCCTGGCGGCCGCGGGCCCCGAGGCTTCTCCCAGCGGGTGATCCTCCCGGGCTGCCCCTGCTCTTACCTGGGGGACCCCATCCCTCGCCCCGGGGTGGCGGCTGCCTGGTCCTCAGGGGGCCTGGGGAGGGGGCCAGGTGTGACCGCGCAGCGCTCCGTTATCCACGCGGGTTTCTTCCCCCTCCGGCTGGCGTCCACCTTGGCCGGGAGGGACGCGAGGCTGCCCAGGCCCTGCCTCTGGGACAGGCTTGGAGCCCTTAGTCCGGGCCGCCCCAGCCCCGGCCCGAGGGTCCATTTTGGTTAGGAGCTGGCTGAGCGGCTAGCCTCCCTCCTCCCCGCCTCCCCATGCAAGGCACAGAGCCGGAGATCTGGCCTCATCTAAGGGGACCTCCCTGGGAGACTCCAGAGGGCGGCTTGGACCTTGGACCATGTTGCGCTGTCGCCTCTGCAGGATGCTCCTTGGACGGCAACATCCCTCGGAGGGACGAGGAAGGCAGTGGTTAGAGAGGGTTTGGGCAGGGGTGATAAACCATGGGCCGTTTTAAAGACATCAGCCTCGAGCCCGCCAGCAAATAGCTTGCTTTGGGTTTCAAAAACCTAAGAAGTTTCTGGGCCATCTGTAAAGCAAAAAAAAAAAAAAAAAAAAAAAAGCTTTGGAAATATTCCTCTTTTGAAGGAGATTCTTTCTGAATTCTGTCTAAAGAGAGTAAATCCTATCATTTATGGAAATTAGGTGGTGATACTTAGAAAGGGATAATCCCACATTCGGATTTAGGGCAGATTTTTGACACTCATGGTCTCCCAGGTGAAAGAACCTAACAACAGCTGTCATTTCTCGCGACATGAGGGATTAGATTTAGAAGATCTTTACCATTCTCTAGGGATTGTTCTTTAGATGTATATCACTGACAAACATTGAGTACTTGCTGTATACTCTATGCATAAGGCCCTGCTCCTGCCCTTGGAGAAGTTTGCAGCAGCTCAGGAGCTCATTATGCCTTCTGTTGGAATACTCAGTAAGCTTCCTCA
Organism: Macrotis lagotis; assembly: GCF_037893015.1. NCBI lineage: Eukaryota > Metazoa > Chordata > Mammalia > Peramelemorphia > Peramelidae > Macrotis > Macrotis lagotis. The sequence goes on along the minus strand of NC_133660.1, from coordinate 237,898,581 downwards.
TCTATAAAAGAGGATTTAACTGAAGTTCCTTTTAGCTTTAAATGCTATTATTTTAAGCATAAAGGGAAAAGGGGAAAGTTATAGGCCTGGGAAGATGCCGGGCACTTTGCTCCATGCTTTCCAAATCTCATATCATCTGATCCTCACAACAACCTGGGAGGTAGGTGAAATTATCATTCTTCTCAACCAGAGGTCATGGGGCTTGCTTAGGATCACACAACTAGTAAGTATCTGAAGCTGTATTTGAACCCAAATGTTCCTGTTTCTAGTGCCCAGACTGCCTCATAGAGCTCATTGGATGGTCATGGAAAGCTTTGTGGAGGTAGGATTTGAATTGGCCCTGGAAAGAAGACCTAGACAAGAGAAAAGGAGGTTGGGAGGATATCCTAAGTCTGTGAAATGGTTCGACCAAAAGCAGGAAGGTAACTGGCATATTCTTGCAATTATACAGAGGAACTGAGAGAATCGACAGAGGCTAGTATCAAATTAAAGAAGGATCCTGAGTGTTTCTGGCTAAGAAGTTTAGGTTTAATCTAGGCAATGGGGATCTGGTGAAAGTTTTTGATAAGAGAGTGGGGTTCTGAAGATGGGGGGGACTGAAGAAGTGCTGTGCATGAACCCATAAGTAATATATGAGATCAATATACCTGAAACTGAGCAAATGAATGTCAGACCCAGATGATTTTAGCACCTTTCCCTTCTTTTACCCCTGTACAATGCTTGGCCCTCTGGTAAAGAGCTACTCTATGGCTACATAGACCAGTGAGGTAGGAGTAGAAACAGAATGTGCTTATTGAAAGAACCAAACACAGTGGCTCTTGTTTGTTCTTTATGTTTGCAAAATGTTTCATCGTCCTTGATGAAAGTTCTTTTTTTCCTAACAACCCTGGGAGGTACTGATCAATAATCACATGAGGTCATAAGTTGACCAAGATGTCTCTTCTGGGGTCAGAGACTGGGTTACCATTCGGGTTCCAGACTGTGGGTCTACCTGAGGTGCCTAGTTTTTTCAGAGATTCTCTTATCTTAAAATCTGGCATCTTAATTTAAGGCATTTTGATAATTGATAATTGATTATCCAAGATGAATTAAGAAGTTTGTCATAATAATGAATCTAATTGAAATGAAAATCTCAATCTAACCTTAAGTTTTACTTTGGGGACCATTAGGGTTCCATGGAAGAACAATCCTGGTAGACCCATTATTTAAGAAATGCTGTTGTTATCTCTCTAAACTTTCTAATAACTAAGATTTATATAGCATATTTAAGATGGGCAAAATGTTTTATGGATTTCATGTGCATGGTCGTGCTGAGAGGTGGGGACCACAGACCTGATTATCTTCATTTTAAACATGAAGAAGCCCTGCCTTAGGGAGGTTAAATGACGTCATCCATGGAGATGTGGGAGGATTCCTATCTCCAGGAATCACACCATGCTACCTTTTGTTACTTTTTTGCATACTAGAGATGTGCAGAAAAGGGATTGTTTATTTCTGGCTCAAATGCATTCCCATGACCTCTGGTCCTCTGTAGATAAGAGGACAAGGGAGTAATGAACAGTCCTGACACACAATGTGATCTAAAGAACCCTGAACCAGAAGGTGGGCTCTCCAGAGTCTAGCCCTGATCTTACTCCTAACTAGCTATATGATCTTGAAGAAATTATTTCCCCTTTGTGAGCCTTGATTTCTTCATTTATGGATTAAGAAACTGGATAGAATGATCTCCATGGGCCCCTTCCAGTGTGAATATCCTATATTTTTAGAATTCCTTTGACCTAAATCCCCCCCCCCCCCCCTTAATGTAGTTTATATTATTGTTTTGGGCAACCACAGAGCCTTTTCCTCTGGACTTGGGAGTTTCTGAAGGTTTGGGTGCAAGAGAAGAATGGATTAAGGCCGGGATCACTCTAATCCGGGACCAAAGAAAAGAGGGCACAAGAGGTGTTATGTGAGATGCCCCAGAATGTCCTTGCCACCACAGTACAAGGATCAAGCTCATAAATAGTAATTTTCCCTTCTCTTTTATATTGCTGATAGATTCACCTCACAGAAGTGTTTTTCCCCTCTCTGTCCAAGAGACTATGAGTCCAGGTGATGATTACTTCAGAGTGCTTTGTTTTCCTTGGAAAACTTCTGTCATATAAGAGAGGCAGCCCTGGCTGGAAGGAATAGGCTATGGACTTGACTTCATAGGCAAATGTGTGTGAAGATTGGAGCCTATTTAGGGACTGGGTTGCTGTGTGATGGACCTGAATCAGCAAAAAGGTGTTTGCCTGGACATACTACCTTTTCTCATTTTGGAGTTGATGAATGAAGGACTGGCCCAGAAGTCCATCATTACCTCTGGTGTATTTTGTTGTGAGACTGAAAGGAAAACATACTTTGATTTGCTTTCAAGGAGCATGTGACAGTGTCCATAATTTTGTGTGGCATTTTTTAAAAAGAGGTTTCCTATGAGAATGCTCTTGAATTGGGTTTCTAAAAGAGACATCAACAACTCTGCTACTTGAGTTTCCTAAATGTTTGGTTGCATGTTTTTGGTATGATATCCGCAGTTTGCATTTTTTATACTTTGGAGCAGTCAATTTTATGATTTATTAGAGGGATAACTTGGGTTTCTTAAGTTGTTTAAGAACTTAGAAAAATAGAACTAGAATAGATCTCTTACGTCTCTGATATAATCTATTGCAATTGAGGAACCTTGGACTCTTGAACCCAGACTAACCCTAATCTATTTTTAAATTGTTCCCAAGAGGGAAATTCTATAGCCTACCCAAGGAAAGACTTTGCATCATTCCTGGAGAGAAAATTGGAGTTTTTACTCTTTCAACAACAGAAACTTAGCTAGCTTGGGTTTTCTTTTGCTCTGTTCACCCTTGAATGTCTCCCTGGGTTGAAAGGGACTTCTATTGATAGGGATACAAGCCACCCAGAATCTAAAAAACATCAAAAGATCCCCCAGCAGTGTGAGTTTCCAAAATAGGGAATAAATCACTATCGTCTCCTGGTCTCCTGAATAGTGAGATTTAACAAATAATACATACTGAGCCTATTACTCCTTGGCTTTTCCTCTCAGCTAAACAAGATGAGTTTTCCCAGTCTCTCTTTATAGGTCATGCTTATAGACCTGTGATTATTCTTGTTACTCTTGTTTATGTTTTATGCAGGAAGTCAGATATGCAGGCAATTAGAGTCTTCAGTTGGAAGGGGACATTTTGAAGTGAAATGAGTTTGTTTTTTTAATACAAATTTCAAGAATGAGCAATTACACTAAATCTGAGGATATTTTGAAAGTTTTTCACTAAAAACTTTTATTAAGGTTTCCAAGTGTTTAAAAACTTTATTTCTTTGAAGCTACATGGAAGCTACATGGAGCTTTGGAGCCCCATTCCATGTCTTCCACAAACTGTTCTAGTGACCCTGGACAAGTCATTTAACTATCTCAGTGCTCCCAGTACTCTAACACTACCTGTATGTAACAGGAAAGTGACTGAGGTATATCAATTGAGGGAGCTCCTTACCATCTTCATATACACAGATGATATCCCAATTGGGTTGACTTTTTTTTTAATTGCTTCTGTGGAATGAAGTTTTTTTTTTCTTTTTTCTTTTAGTTTTTGCAAGGCAATGGGGTTAAATGGCCAAGGCCACACAGCTAGGTAATTATTAAATGTCTGAGGCCTGCTTTGAACTCAGGTACTCCTGATTCCAGGGCTGGTGCTCTATCCACCGAGCCACCTAGTTGCCCCTGGACTGAACTTTTGAAACTCACTAAGTTTAACTAAGTTACTCTCATACCAGCAATCTAGAAATCATCTGATTAAATCCTGGTATTCTAGAGAATATTTTTGGGTTGGCTCTCATTTAACCCTGTGTTAATATAAAAGAAGCAGATTCTTCTTCTGTGGCGCCCCCCCCCCCCCGAAATAACTGGACTGGGGCTTCTTGGGCTCTTATGGTAGTCTTTTTTATTTTTAGTAGTTTCCTAGTTTTCATTCCATTGTCCATTTTGAATGGGCAAGAGTCAGAGCAGCTAAGGTGGGACAGCAGATTGAGAGTTTGGAGGACTTGGGTTTGATTTTGAATCTGGGTCTGCCCTTGGTTAGCTGGGTGGCTGACTTTGGTCAGGTTATTCCTTTCTGGACTTTGATTTCCTCTTTTGTCACAATGAAGGAATTGGATCTGAGTATTTATTTCTAAGGTCCCTCCAGGATAATTTTTAGGGTTTTGTGTTCCAGAGTGGCCAAATATGGCATAGTAGAACATTGAATTTGAAGTCTAGAACTCTATATTCCAAGCTGGTTTTGTTACTTCCTACTTGTGAGTTCTCCGGCAAGTCACAACCTTTCTTGTCTTCAGTTTCCTCAAACTGTAAACTGAGCAGGTCGGATGAGGTGGCCTTGATTGTTCCTTCCATCTCTAAATCTATGATCCTGTAAACTTCCAACTTTAAGTCTTAAATTTGAATTCACATATTTATACCTAAAAATTGACTCCTCCTCACTCCAAGTCCTCAAACCCACCCAGGAGGCTAACTGATCTGTGTCTGTATATGTGCCAAACCCACTACCTAGGTTAAACTTAATTTAGTCCCCCAGGGAAGAACCCTGTATGAGTGAGGATATGTGAAGTAGTAGTAGAAGGAGTCCTAACCAGAACGTCAGGAATTTATCGCCAGTCCTTCCTTCTCTTACTCACTTTGTTTCATTGGACATTGACATCTGGGCCTTATTTTCCTCACCTATAAAAATGAGAGGATTGGACAAAATGATATCTATGTTTGCTTTGTTCTGCCATCAAACGTTTGTGGCCCGACAAAATTTTACTGATCCACAAAACTTTTATTATCAAAAGCCCTTACTTCTTAAAACCTATTAAAAATGAATTCTTCCTTATCTTTCTGTTTTGGTCTTTCAACCCTGACCTTTTTCTGTCCCTCTGAACTATCCAACTATTCATTGGATTCATTTCTTCCTCTGCTTTCCCCTTCTTTGTCCTGAAGCTGTAGTGGAGAGAGAGGAGCAATTCTTAATAGAGAATATAGATATTTTACCATCTAAACTTTAAGAGACTGGGAAACACTCAGGGTATTTATATTGGAAGTCAGTAGAAAGAAATCTCTGGATTTAGGTATTTATTTGGAAGTTGAGTCCATTTGTATATAGCCCATTCCACTCTTTTCCCTAGGACAATGGAGTTATTTATAGCAAGGATGTACTCGACTTTGGAAGTATTATTGTGCAGGTAGACTTCCACTGAGGACTGAGGTGAGTTCCAACCCCTCATTTCATCTGGGACTCCATTACCAGGGGACTTAGGTTCAGACCACAGTGTGGTAAGAAAACTGTTCTGTATTAGAGAGTGGTGTGGTTCTATATAAAGTCTTTTCCCTTAAACACACACACACACACACACACACACACACACACACACACACACACGTAATCTTAAAAATATTTTACATAATTACCTATGTGTAACCTATATCAGATTTCTTGCTGTCTCAGGCAGGGAGAGATAGAATTTGGAACTCAAAACTTTAAATAAAAATGTTTTTTAAAAGAAAGATTTTATTTATTTTGAATTTTACAATTTTTGCCCCATTCTTGCTTCCCTCTACCCATCCCGCCACAGAAGGCATTCTGTTAATCTTTTCATTGATTCCATTGATCTCAAAAAAGATTTTTTTTTAACTTTAGGTCAGTGTGTTATGGCATAAAAACAAAATGTAAATTATCAAAATAATCTGGTACTAAGAAATAGAATGGTGGGAAAATGATATAGAATACATAGTAGTAATGATCATAGTAATCTAGTGTTTGATAAACTCAAAGATTTAAGTTTTTAGGATAAGAACTTAACATTTGACAAAAAAATTGTTGGGAAAATTGGAAAGTTATCTGGCATAGACTAATATTCACACCTTATGCTAAGATAAAGTCAAAATGGTTAGATAATTTAGAACTAAAGGGGAGCTTGAAAAATGCATTTGTCAGATCTTTGGATAAGGGAAGAGTTTATGATCAAACAAGAGATTGAGGAGATTACAGAAAGTAAAATGGAATTAAACTTTTGCACAAACAAAATGGATGTGGCCAAAATTAGAAGGAAAACAGGAAGCATTTGACTTGAAGTTTCTCTGATAAAGGCTCTCAGATATATATAGGGAACTGAGCCAAATTTACAAAAATATGAATCATTCCACAGTTGATAAATGGTCAAAGGACAAGAACAGGTACTTTTCAAAAGGAGAAATCAAAGCTATTAATAATCATATGAAAAAGTGCTCTAAATTAATAGTGATTAGAGAAATGCAAATTAAAACAACTTTGAATACCACTTCACACCTATCAGACTGGCTAACATGACTGAAAAGGAAAATGATAAATGCTCGAAGGAATGTAGAAAAATTGGAACACTAATGCATTGTTGGAGTTGTGAACTAGTCCATCCATTCTGGAGAATAATTGGGAAGTAAGTCAAAAAGGCTATAAAACTATGCATATCCTCTGCATGTGCATATCTCTACAAGGTCTATTTTCCAAAAAGATCAAAGAAAAAAGAAAACAAAGATCTATTTGTACAAAAATATGTTTAGCAGCTCTTTTAGTGGTGGTAAAAATTGGAAATTGAAGGGTTACCCATCAGTTGGAGACTGGCTGAACATATTATTGCAATGGAATACTCTTGTGCTCTAAGAATTGATGAGCAGGTTGGTTTCAGAAAAACCTGAAGACTTATATGAACTGTTGCAAAGTGAAGTGAGGAGAACCAGGTGAACATTGTATATAGTAACAACAATATGATCCAAGACAATTCTAATTCTTATCAAGTAAATGATCCAAGACAATTTCAAAGGACTTGTGAAGAAAAATGCCATCCAGAAAGAGAACTGATCAACTATGAATGCAGATTGAAGCATGCTTTTAAAAGTTTATTATTTTCAAATTAAAGATTTTACTTATTTTGAGTTTTACAATTTTTCCCCAATCTTACTTCCCTCTCCCCATCCCCCACAGAAGGCAATTTGTCAGTCTTTACATTGTTTCCATGGTATACATTGATCCAAATTGAATGTGATGAGAGAGAAATCATATCCTTAAGGAAGAAACATAAAGTACAAGAGATAGCAAGATCAGACAACAAGATATCAGGTTTTTTCCCCCTAAATTAAAGGTAATAGTCCTTGGTCTTTGTTCAAATTCCACAATTCTTTGGATACAGATGGTATTCTCCATTACAGACAGCCCCAAATTGTCCCTGATTATTGCACTGATGGAATGAGCGAATCCATCAAGGTTGATCATCTCCTGCATGTTGCTGTTAGGGGGTAAAGTGTTTTTCTGGTTCTGCTCATCTCACTCAGCATCAGTTCATGCAAATACCCTCCAGGTTTCCCTGAATTCCCATCCTTCCTGGTTTCTAATAGAACAACAGTGTTCCATGACATACATATACATATACCACAATTTGCTAAGCCATACCCCAATTGAAGGACATTTACTTGATTTTCAACTCTTTGCCACCACATACAGGGCTGCCATGAATATTTTTGTACAAGTGATGAAACTTTATTTTTTATTCTTCTATTTTGTTTTTGTTGTTTTCTTTTACAACATGACTAATATGGAAATATGATTGCAATGATCTTACACTATAATTGAATTAAAAGTGCTTTCCTTTTCAAGGAGGGAGAGAGAATTTGGAACTCAAAATTTTATTTTTTTTCACATTTTCTTCTAATTTTTCATTCTTTTGGTATTGAAGTATTGTCTTAACTTCTCATAAAGTCATCAGCTTCCTTTAGTTCCATTCTATATCTGAAGGATTTGTTTTCCTCAGAGAGCTTTCTTATCTCCTTTTCCATCTGGTCAATTCTGCTTTTTAAAGCATTCTTCTCAATAACTTTTTGAACTGTTTTATCCATTTGACTTATGCTGGTTTTTAACATATTATTTTCTTCAGCATTTTTTTTGGATCTCCTTGACTAAGCTGCTGACTTCTTTTTCATGTTTCTCCTGCATCTCTCTCATTTCTTTTCCCAATTTTTCTTGTCTCCCTTACTTGATTTTCAAAATCTTTTTTGAGCTCTGTTATAGTCTGAGCCCAACTTCCATTTTTCTTGGAGTCTTTAGATGCAGGGGCTTGTATTCCTCATCTTCAGATTGAGTATTTTGATTCTTCTTGGAATCATAGACAAAGAATTTCTCAATGGTGTTCCTCTTTTTTCTCTGTTTACTCATTTCTCCAGCCTGTACCTGGTTTTGGTGTGCTTCCTGACTTTGAGTATTATTGGGATACCCACTTTGGGTTTTTTTTTTGAGACACCCCATTGGGACCTTTATTTCTCTAAGGTCTTACCTTCTCTTGCCTGTGTTTTGATATGTAGATGACCACAGGCAATTCCCTCTACCCTGGAGCTGTGAAGAGGGACCCTGCTATCTGAATATGGGAGGCCAAACTGCAACCTGGATCTGAGTGTGGGTAAACCAGCAGAGTCTATTTTACTTTTTAACTTCATTTTTTTCCTAATTACTTGCAAAGATAGTTTTCAATATTCATCCTTTCTTTTTTGTTTTTTTTTTTAAGGCACTGTGGTTAAAATGACTTGCCCAAGGTCACACAGCTAGGTAATTATTAAGTGTCTGAGGCCAGATTTGAATTCAGGTACTCCTGACTCCAAGGTCAGTGCTCTATCCACTGTATCACTTAGCTATCCCAACATTCATCCTTTTGAAAGTTTTTGAGCTACATGTTTTTCTACCACCTTCCTTTCCTTCCCCTTTCCTCATGGAAATGAACAATTTAATATAGGTTGTATATACAATCATTTTCAACATTTCTATATTAGTCATGTTGTGAAAGAAGAATTAGAATTAAATTAGGGGAAAAACCATGAGAAAAAAAGAAAAAACATAAAAGAAGTTTTAAAAAGTAAGCATGTTATGGTTTTCACAATTTTTTCTCTGAATGTGGATGGCATTTCTTTAACAGGTCTCTCAGGATTGTCCTTGATCACTGGATTATTGAGAGGATCTATATCCACCATAGTAGATCATTTTACAATTTGTACAATGTTTTCTGGATTTGGCTCACTTCATTCAGCATCAGTTCATGCAAGTCTTTCCTTGCTTCTCTAAAATCCAGCCAAAAAGAATTTCTTACTGAACAATAGTACTCTATCACATTCATGTACCATAACTTGCTCAGTCACTCCCTGATTCATGGGAATCCCCTCATTTTCCAGTTCTTTGCTACTTCAAAAAAGAGCTGCTATAAATATTTTTGTATATGTGAGACTTTTCCTCTTTTTTATAATCTCTTTGGAACACAGACCTAATAGTGGTATTGCTAGATCAAAGAGTATGCACAGTTTTATTATCCTTTGGGCATAGTTCTAAGAAACTCAAAAATTTTTTAAATGATTGTTAAAAATTGCTTTACCTGTAACTGGGAAATATTTGATAAATAAAATATAGATAAATAAAACAAAAACAGAAAGTATCAGGTCAATAAAACTTTCCAACATGTTAATTTTGTCCAAATTGCACACCCAATTCCCCTGTCCCTCCAGTGAAAATGTTGTCCATGAGTTTAAGTTTGGTGTGATTCAATTTCATTTTATTGATTTTCCCATTTATTCTCTTATTGCATTATAAGAATAGCTAAGTCTTTCATAGCTGTTCATTCTTACAATATTGTTGTTACTGTGCACAATGTTCTCCTGGTTCTGCTCACTTCACTTTGCAACAGGTTGTGCTTACTTCACACTGTGGCATTATAGATGTCATTCTAAATTTCTCTGAATTCTTCATATTTGTCACTTTTTACAGTTGGTATTGTAGCTGGCAATTTTCTATCACATTCACATACTAAAATTTGTTTAGCCAGTCCACACTCTATTCACTTTTTTGAGGAATGTGAAGTCTCAGGAAGTCTGGTGACTTAACAAAGGTCCCATAGGCAACAAAACTGGGAAAACTTGGGGTTCTTTTCCTTTCCAAAACCATTCTGTCCATTGTCCTTTCTATTATTTTATACTGTCTATTATATTAGTTGTTGTTTAGTTGTTTTTTAGTAGTGTCTGATCTTGGCAAAGACACTGGAATGGTTTGGCATTTCCTTCTCCAGCTCATTTTACTAATGAGAAAACTGAGGCAGAGAGGGTTAAATGTACTAAGTACCAGTTTTAAGTCCTTGGGAATATATTTAGGATTAAGTTTCTAGATGTTCTGGGGCAGAAGGAGAGGATCTCAGTTTTTGTGCTTTTCTTGCATTTTGTATCTTAGAGCTGCTGTCTCTACTTGATCAATTCTTTGATTCAGGAATTTCCATGGCCATAGTAGTCAGGGTTTTTCAATAACAGTGAATCTTTGAAGCAGAGGCTTTCATCCAATAAATAACTTGAACATCTGCTTTCCACAAAAAAGGCAATAGACAGTTGGACCTGACCCATTCTCAAGGATGATACCACCTAGGGTGGGCAATTACTTTGAGGAGAGGGACAATGTGATTTAAATGGCAGAAGATTAGAAAGGTTAGAGGGACCTAGAACTGAACTTGTTTCTGTGAGTGCTTTGGGCAATTTGCTCTATAATTATTGCTTTGGGATCATAGTGGTGCTTCATGTAATCATTTGGAGAGTAAAATGCTTTTCTTTAAAACATTGTCATCTTTTTTCCCCCTTTTCTCTTTGAAATGTACAGGAAGGCAAGCAGTGGATGATTCTATAGAAAAGTAATGACATGGCCCCTTAGGGTGTCTATAATCTTGTTAAGTACGTGAGACATGTGGAAAAAAACACAAGATTGTGTGTTAATCCTTGGGAACTTGCTTTCTTTGACCTACCCTTCCCAAAGCTCCAGTTTGCAGTTAGGTCTAGACTCTAGGCTATAACTCTGACTTTACTGGGGTTTGATTTTCCCATGTATCCTTCAACATTGAGGGAGAAGAGGTTAGTTTTAGTGGTATCCCATATATGGGGGGGCAAAAATGTAAGGGAAATCTGTTTCTTCCTTCTAAAGTATAAGTACCTGTGGGTTCCAGGACAGGGAACTTGAATCTCAGAAACTTCTTTGATTATATAGGACTATGTCTATTTCTCCAAGTCCTCCTTAAATAAACTGTCTTTTTAATAAAGTCCTTTAACCACAAGCTAGTTGCATTTACAGTAAAAGCCATCATATTTCAAATTGTGGAATTTTAGAGTCTGAAGGCAGCTTAGAAGGCATCTCTTCTTATTTTACAAATTAGGCAACAGTCTATAGACATGTCCTGAACTAGTGACAGAATTGTGACCTGAGCATATATTCTTTGGCTTCTTCCTACTTACACCCTATGTTACCTCCTTCAGTCAATTCACATTTATTAAGCACCTTCTGTTTGCTATACATAAAGACAAACATGCCAATTCTAGCCCCAATTTGAAGGTTTGTATTGGAGACAAGTCTCTGTCTCTGTCTGTCTTGGTCTGGGTCTCAGTCTCTGTCTCTTTGAAAAGAGCCAACAAACACCAGCCTAAGGGATAGCCACAGGTTTCTTTGTTGTTGAGAAACTAAGATCAAATATAGTGAGGTGGGGGGGGGTCAAAGAATTTAGATTCTCCCTCTTTTATCAAATGTTGCTATTTTAGAATTGACTTTGACTCTCACTTCATTTTCAATGCTGAGAGCCCAAAACTTCAGTAGAGTTCTACAGATCCTTCCTTGTATTATAAGAATAGGTATCTTCACATATAGATAGGTACCTTATTGTGATGGAAAGAACCCTGTATACTGAGTTAGAAAATTTGGATAATCATGGACAAATCATTTAACCTCATCTGTAAAAGGTTCCATTAAATGAATTCTAAGGGAAAGACAAAGAGACAAGTTCCATTCCTGTTAGTAGAGAGGTAAAAGGATTAAGTTCATTTTAACATTGTATTTGCTTTCAGACATGGCTGCATTGTTTTATTCCAACAAGGAGCATCAGGGGTGGGGTAGGGAGAAGTATATTGGTAAAAGAGAGGAGGGTTGTGCTGCAGATTTGGAGGAAGACATTATGTGCCAATTTTCCAAAAAAGGGAAGAGAATGAAAGCTAATAGAGTAAGCAAATAAGCTTAACTTTTTTTCTTGCAATTTTTAGAATGTATTCATTTTCTCCCCAATTAAAATGTATATAAAATGTATGTGTCGGATAGTTAACAGAATGAGTGATCACTAAAACCTGCTTGACTGCCATAAAAACATGTCACATAACACTGAACTTTTTTTTTTACAATGTTACTAGACTAATAAGTCAGGAGAACTTTTTTTGTCTGTATATTTTATACACATACATATAGACCCATATATGGATAGATATCCATATATGTGGAAAGAGTGAGAGGAAAAAACAGAGAGAGAGAGAGAGAGAGAGAGAGAGAGAGAGAGAGAGAGAGAGAGAGAGAGAGAGAGAGAGAGAGAGGAGAGCTAGGGAGAGCAAGATCCAGGCAATATGCTGAACACTTTAGAAAAATTGTTTCATTTAATATACATGTATAATTTTACCTAGATTAGAGAACCATATTCTATAGATTTTCTCTTTCATTCTTATAAAGAAAGATGACTATATGAGGGTGACAAACTAAGACAATGAAATAGATTTAGAAGTGGTTGAATGGCCAAAAAACCAAAAAGGAGAAATAGCTATCAATGACTTGACATCACTTGGAAGGAGCCCTTCACTGGAGTACCCTAGGAGCTGTGCTTGACCCTTTGCTGTTTAACATTTTCAGTAGTAACCTGGATAAAGATAACAGGATGGTAGTGTATCGACTTTAGAGCTGGAAGTTTGTCAAGTTCACAACCCCCCCCCATCTCATTTTAGGATGAGGATGGATAAGCTGGAGAACATTCCAAAGATGACAAACATGAAGATGAGCTTTGAGCTCATGTTATGTGAGGATTGGTTAAAGAACCAGAGGATATTTTAGTCAGGAGAAAATAAGACAGGGGAAGGGAGGTGTTGAAACATAACTATCTTTAAATAGTCGAAGGGTTATTATGTAGGATTGGGGCTCTACTCACCCCCAGAGGGTAAAGGGAGGAGCAGTGGCTGAAAATGGCAAAGAAGAAATTTAGTCTTTATGTCAGAAACAACTTTCAAACAATTAGAGCTATCAAAAAAATGGAAAGGAGGTAGTAGGCAGCTCCATGACACAGTAGTTAGAATGCTGGGCTTGGAGTCAGGGAGATCTGAATTAATGCAGCAGTGGATACCTGGAAAATGCTTTAGCTTCTGATACCTCAATTGTAAAATGGAGATGAAACTAGCATGTGCCTCATAGCAATGGTTTGAGGAGTCAACAAGATAATATTTATAAAAAGTGCCTCACACAAACTTATTCCCTTCCCTTTTCTCCTCTCTTACTTGAGGTCTTCAAATGAGTGGAATAGCTATTTGTCAGATATGTGGTAGGGGGCATTCCTACTTAGTTTTTGAGTTGATCTCCTTCAGCTCTTAAGTGTGATTCTGTTATACCACTGTCCTTCTCTGTTCTTGTCCCATCTTATCTCTACATCATTGCTGACTCTGTCCCCCAAGATATCCATAGATTCTTCTTCCTCTGACCCATCACTGTTGAAGCTTCTTCTTTACCATCCTAGTTCACAGATGCCATCTTTTCTGGGAAGCTTTATTACTAGGCTGTTGTACCCTGTCTTGAGAGTGAATGAACTCTCCCTCTGTGTAGAGTTAGGAATTTTGCTGGGTACGGTGGCACTTGTGGATGACCCCTGAAATCTGATGTCCTGAGACCAGTGGATCTCTTTAGGCTCAGAAGTTCTGAACAGCAACAGAGTTAATCTAGCACTAATATGGCCAGCCCCGTGGGGGGTGGTTAGGAGGCCACCAGGCTGCCAAAAGAGGGGCAAACCTATCTACAGAGCAAGTCAAAGCTCCCATGTCCAAGAGTAGAGGGATTGAACTTATGAGTGACCACTGTATTTCCACCCTGGGTGGACATAGGAAGCCATGCTCTAAAAAAAATAAAAAGAATTTTGCCCAATTTCTCTTTGCCCCTCTAATATTCTACTTTGCATCACACAAATTTCTGTGCAAATCCCATCTTCCTCTTTCTACCTATGCCACCAGGATCCTGCATTAGCTCTTTGCCACCAAGAACTTTACCTTTTTAAAAAGCTTTATATCCTTATACCTCAGCCAGGGCCCTGCCTCCAGTAGGTACATAATGCTTGCCAAAAGAATCTGGTGATAGCCAAAATGCCATGCCCTCCCAATATTGACTCTGATGGAAACACAGCACAAGAGCCATCTCATATGCTGTTCAAAGACGTGACTGTCAGCACTGCCTCCTTCTTCCCCCTCCCATCCCCCACCCTTTTGATTTCCAGGGCTCAGAAACATGAAAAGTAGATCCTACTCATAAAAGCTCCAGACCTCCCCTTGCTACCTCCCACCCCAGTCTTGGCACATCCTATAGAAAAGTCTGTTTCTTGGTGGTTTTCTTTTGCTTTTCCTCCTTGATATGTGAATGCCTTTATAATACTCCTACACTACAGAGGACATCTTGTACTCACTTATTCCCATTTTCTCACACTAATTCTCTTTGCTTCTTTCCAAGGGGTTGAAAGAGGCCAAATGTGTCTTTATTTCTTAGAATAATTGAAGGGGAGGTTATCAGTCTGCATTCTTCCCATCATTTGGAATGAATCTTATTTGGATAAGCAGTGTGGAAAGTAGATAAAATATAGAGACAATAAGTTGAAGAACAGGAGATGGTTTTTTTTGAAATCACATTTCCAATCACTGTGTGGTATTCTGTAATTTTTTCTGCTTTCCTCTTGGAATTTGAAACTTATGGAGAATTACTCTGGGATTTGGCTATGATTATTCCATCTCAATTTCCAGAACTTTCAACCTTTCACCCATATTGGTGACCAGCATGTGTTCATCCTTAACCTTGAGTCATCTCCAGCATCTGCCTTTTTCACTACTATTCCTGTGCTACTTAATTCCTCAAGAATACACAAATATAATAATGAGAGGTCTAGTACAAATTCATGTTTTCCAATCTCAACTAGGCCTTTGTGGTTGCATGACATTGACCATGATTGATCCTATTTTTATCTTTAGCAAGGCAATGGAGGCCACTCAGCTGGACAATTATTAAGTGCCTGAGGCTGGATTTGAACTCGGGTCCTCCTGACTCCAGGGCCGGTGCTCTATCCACCTGGCTATGCACCATCTGGCTGCCCCGAATCTATTTTTATAAGAAGATAGCTTGCTTCTCAAGTCCCTGTGAAGTATCTCCTTGTCTCCTGCAATTTACTTTTTCTTAGCAGATGCCAACAATTGCAGATTAGGAAGTAACCTCAGAGGCTACCTAGTTCTGGTCCATCTCGGAATCAGAATCTCTTCTGCTACCTGAAAAAATGATCAGCCAGGCTTTGCTTGAAGACCTTCCAGAGAAGCCCATTTCAATAAGTTCTAATGGTTAAAACATTTTCCCCCTATATCAACCCCAAATTTGCCTTTTTCAACTTCTGCCCATTTCTATAACAAAGATGACCTTATCTCCTACTTCATTGAAAAATCAAGGTCATCATCTGAATTCTCTCAATTCTATAGGCTCACACTCAAAGATCTGATACGTGATCATCCATTCCCCTGTCTTGGTCTTAATCTTTGAAGAAGAGGTGAAAGACGGCCCTTCTCTTTGTCAAGACCAATCCTTCTGTTTATACCATGTTCTTATCTATCCCTTCTCATGTCCTCTGGGAGCTTTTCCCATCAGTCTTTTCCTCCTCATTCTCTTACATCTTTGCTTGTCTATTGACTCTTTCTCTGACTCTTAAAAGTATGACTAGGTGGCCATTAGCCATCTCCTCAAGTTTTTGTTCTATATTTCTTTTTGCTTTTCCAGGTTCCTATAAAGTCATTCTCTTCTTTACCACATTCTTACTTTATTCTACTAAAAGTGCTTTTTTCAAGTTGATCTTTTAACTTTTAGACTGGGTGACCTTTTTAAGTCTTTCTCCTCGGCTTTCCAATAATTTTTCACACTCTTGACGATTCCTCTTCTTTGGCTTCCTTGACACTGTTTTCTCCTGATTCTTTTTGCATTTGTCTGTTCTCCTTTGCTGAACCATTATCCATCTTCCACCCTCTAGCCATGAGTGTGCTCTTCTGGATGTTTTTCCTTTTTTTAATCCAATGTAATTCAACAAACATTTATTAAGCACCTGTTGTATACAAGACAATGTGCCAGGCCATGGAGCTACAAAGACCCAAACCCAATAGTTTCTGCCATCTACTTAACATCTTCGAGTTAGGGTGACAAAAGATGCAAGCTAAACAGGTAATTTGAGGAAATAGAGAACACTAGCACCTAGATAGATCAGAAAAGACTCAGAGGAGGTAGCACTTTAGCTGAACCCTCAATGAAGTTTGCTTTAACAGTCTTTGGCATATGCTAAAAATTGCAGATAATGGGCAGCCTCTGGGTTTATTGACCTAACCTTCACTCCTATCGGCAAGCTGGCTATTTCTCTCCTGAGGGTCCTAGGGGACTCTGACCTCAGATCCCTATCAGGTAGATCCCAATATAATCTGATTAGTTAATATCTCCTCAATGGCAATGAGCCATTTAACAAATTAAATGATTTTCCCTCCAGTGATTGCCTGAAACAATTTCTACCACTAGACTGTCTTCTATTTCAAGACCTGATTTTGAAGGCTTTCTGTTTTACCAAAGCTCCACAGGTCATGCATGACTGAGTCTCTTTGACTAATCTCAGTAACTTCCTGTGTGTATATCTTATTGCAAGTAGTGGTGGAATTCCTTCCAAATTAATGAAGAAGTTTTCAAGTCTAGTTTATTCCTTTGATTTGATCTTATCTAGTAATTGTACCTAGTTTACACATATGATTTATTCAATGAGAAGTCTGGGTCCTCTGTATTCTGTTTGATTGGACTTATATATGTACATTTTCTTACTGGCTAGTGAACATTACATTAGAGAATTTGGAATGAACAGATATTAGCAATTAATTAATATTAAAGTTAAAGAAACTCTCCAAAGGTTACTAGATAGTAACTCTCATCCATATGGCCAAAACACAGTCTTTCTCTTATTATTTTATCCTCAATCCTTTTGATAATCTTATCAACTTCCAGAAGTTCCATTATTTTTTTCTGCTCTGGTGACTTCCATATCTACATTGTCTTTATTAGATCTACATCAATAAAGGTTCTGCTCTTTTGAACTTTTTAGTCATGGTTAGGCTTAATTGAACCTGAACCCTAGCCCTTCCTTGCCAGCTGACTGCTAGTTATTTTCCCCTGAATTTTCCTTGAGTTTCTCAAACTCAGACTTTCAAAATGAATCTTCATTTTTCCCCTGAGCTTGCTCCTCTATCAATCTTACCTGTTCTGTACTCTCTTCCTCACTCCCCATTCTCCCATCTCTAATCATCTGATCTTATTAATTCCACCTTCATTTTCTCTCCTGCATCTGTGCCACTTTCTCTACTTTCTTACAACTGCCAGGTTAATTAGGACCTTTATCACCTCTGACTTAGATCAACAATAATAGCCTTCTGATTAGTCTCCATGATTTCCATCCATTCCTTCTTTAATTCTCCTTCATCTTGCTTCCAAAATAATCTTCCATTCATGATGGATAATACTATTCACATCCAGAAAAAGAATTGTAGAGTCTGAATACAGATCAAAGCTTACAATTTTCCATTTCTGTTTTTTCATTTTTGTTGTTTTGGTCAGTGGCTTCTTTCACAACATGACTAATATGGAAATATGTTTTGCATGATTACACATGTATAATCTATATCAAATTGCTTACTCTCAGGGAAGGGGGAAGGAGATAGAGGAAAAAAATTTGGAACTCAAATTAAAAAAAAAGTCTTTAAATGTCATTGGGAAAAATAAAATATAATCAAAAAGTAAAATCCCTTGGGAAAAGAGCAAAAACTTAGTCACCATATCACTCCTTTGCTGAGAAATTCTCACTGGTTCCCTGTTGCTTCTAAATGCTGCAGTTGAGTCCTGGCTCTCCTTTTTAAGCTTTATTTCATATCACTCCAGCCAAACTAACTTGCAAGCTTTTTCCCAGACCTGACCTTCTGTCTCCCATCTCCATGCATTTGGACACTCTTTACTTTTGCTTCTCAGAATTTTAATTTGCTTTCTAGGTTCAGTTCTGGTGCCCTCCTCTTTGTGAATCTTTCCTTAATCTGTTGACTCTTCCTTCTCAAATGACCTACTGATAGCACACTTATTGGTGTGCATGTTGTATCCTTGAATTGGAATGTTTTCTCCTTGAGGGCAGAACCACCTTTGATTTTTGTCTTTTATCCCCAGAGCCTGATTCTGCATCTTACACATAGTAGGAAGTCAACAAATGTTTGTAGCGATGAATTGAATACCTAGACATATGCACCCTAATATAGATATTACAGCATCATCATCTGTCAAAGTTGACTTTTACCTGAGGAGAAATCTTTCTGACACTATAATTGGTTGATGGTTTGTTCCAGCTGTTGCTTAATGACCTGCAATGATGAGGGGTGGGACCACTCCATTCCCCTTTTGGATCGCTCTAATAGCTCTGAACTAAGGTGTTGGTTCTTTGCGTGATTTTTTTTTACATGTGCGGTGGCAAGTTTTTCTTTAATTCCACTAGAAAAATATCTTCATTTTATTCTTTGTGAAGGGATCATCTTATGTCACCTGGGATTATATTCTATGATCACATCACCTAGCTGAGGGGAGGAGAACAAACTATCCTCCCAGTATACATTTTTCTGGCCCAATAAATCAACTTGGATCCTTTTTTTTTGCAAAGTCTATGGATTGTTCAGAAATAAAGTGCAAATTAAAAGAGAAACCATATGGAAAATAGAAAAGATATGTGATTTCGATAGAGGGTTTCACTTCAAGTCCTCTTTTCCACTAAATGCCTTTTGTGTTATTGGGAAAACCACACAGTCCAAAGGTCTTGAGTGAAAATTCCATTGGAAATCACCCAGTGTCCCCATGATTTCTCCAGGGATTCTGAAAAGTTATTGATCAATCCAATTGGAGGGCCAGGCAAAATTTTCTCTGGGTTCCTTTAGCATCTGGGCTGTCTGAAATTTCCCTCTCAAATGCTTACAATGAATGCATAGAGCAATCCAAATGAAGATCCATCCCCAATTAGGACAAGTAGGCTAAATCAAAAGGAAAGAACATTCAGAAAAATCTTCTCGAAATGTGGGGTTTCTACAAAGGTACTCTCCATTTGGGATTGAATACCTCATGTTTCTAGGTCATCAGGAAAACCTCATCCTAGTCCATAAAGATTTCAGACAAGCAATAATAGAAGTTAGGACTACTGGGTCTATACCCTGAGGAGATTATGAAAAAGGGTAAAATTATTACTTGTACAAAAATATTCATAGCAGCCCTGTATGTGGTGGCAAAGAATTGGAAATTAAGTGAATATCCTTCGATTGGGGAATGGTTTAACAAACTGTGGCATATGTATGTCATGAAACACTGTTGTTCTATTAGAAACCAGGAGGGATGGGAATTCAGGGAAGCCTGGAGGGATTTGCATGAACTGATGCTGAGCGAGATGAGCAGAACCAGAAAAACACTGTATACCCTAACAACAAAATGGGAGTGATGCTCAATCTTGATGGACTTGCTCATTCCATCAGTGCAACAATCAGGGACAATTTTGGGCTATCAGCAATGGAGAATACCATCTGTATCCAGAGAAAGAATTGTGGAGTTGGAACAAAGACCAAAGACTATTACCTTCAATTTAGAAAAAAAAGCATGTTATCTCATTATGTAATTTTGTTATTTCTTATACTTTATTTTTCTTCCTTAAGGATATGATTTCTCTCTCATCACATTCAACTGAGATCAACGTATACCATGGAAACAATGTAAAGATTAACAGAATGCCTTCTGGAGGGTGGAGGGAGGGAAGCAAGAATGGGGGGAAAATTGTAAAACTTAAAATAAATAAAATCTTTCTAAAAAAAATAATAGAAGGTAGGTAGGTTAAATCTGCTCAAAGGTAAAAAAAATATGAATGTGAATTAGCCCCTATAGTGTGCTTAGGCAAATTTCTTTACCCTAGATTCTGAGGATACAGATCCTACTTCTCATAGTGACTTCCTAACTCAAAATGAAATCTAGTTATACAGCACATATCAATATAAAAGCATTCAACCAAGCAAGCTATCTCACAGAAATTGATGTGACTCATTATGGCTCATAGACACATCGGAGATCTGATGGTTCAATTGAAATTTGAAACGAAATAAGAAAAATATTATGTATTCTACACAAGTGCCAGGGTTCTTAACCTTCAGGTGCTTTTAGACACCACTTTGGTAGTCTAGTGAAGCATAGGAACCTCTTCTTGGAGTAATCCCTTTAGTGAAAGAAATGATGAATTTCAATTAGACAGTGAAAAAAGATAATTTTTTTCTCATTCAAGTTTACAGATGTTCTGAATTTTTTCTGCAAACTACTTTGAAATCCATGGAGCTCACATTAAGAATTATTGCCCTAGTGAATTCTTGCAACCAAGAAGTAGAGCCTTAGATCTCAGATAAGATCTCTCACATGAACAGTTTTTCTCATTGATCAATGAAAAGGCATAGGGGATCCAAATATGTTTTATATATATCACCCCAGTGTATCACTCTTGATGAATTGCGTCCCCAACTCAGCAATCACAGATTTGTAAGTTGGGTTCTGAATCAAAAGGGAGAGAATAATTACTTCTAAGATAAAAGAGAGGTACTCATTCCTGAAAATTTAACTTCTACACTATTGTTCTATTAGAAATCAGGTGGGATGGGAATTCAGGGAAGCCTGGAGGGATTTGCATGAACTGATGCTGAGTGAGATGAGCAGAACCAGAAAAACACTGTACACCCTAACAGCAACATGGGGGTGATGATCAACCTTGATGGACTCACTCATTCCATCAGTGCAACAATCAGGGACAATTTGGGGCTGTCTGCAATGGAGAATACCAAATGTATTCGGAGAAAGAACTGTGGAGTTTGAACAAAGACCAAGGACAATATATTCCCTTTAATTTGCTCATTCCATCAGTGCAACAGTCAGGGACAATTTGGGGCTGTCTGCAATGGAGAATACCATCTGTATTCAGAAAAACAACTGTAGAGTTTGGACAAAGACCAAGGACTATTACCTTAAATTTATAAAAAAAAAAAGCAACTGATATCTTATTGTCTGATCTTGTTATCTCTTATACTTTATGTTTCTTCCTTAAGGATATGATTTCTCTCTCATCACACTCAATTTGGATCAATGTATATACCATGGAAACAATGTAAAGACTGGCAAACTGCTTTCTGTGGGGGGTGGGGGGAGGGAAGTATGATTAGGGGAAAAATTGTAAAACTTTTCCTCAACTGTTCAAGAACTGTAAAACTCAAAATAAAAAAAAGATTTACAAAAAGAAAGAAAATATAGCTTCTAAGTATCCATCAGTGTGCTTTCCATTTACAGTTTATTAGCTCCTAGCAAGGGATTTATTAAGTTGGCATAGTAAGAATATTAACTACAAAGCAGTTCCTCCATAAATTGGGGATTTTTCTACAAATACATACAGTATTCATGGCGTTTGTGGGAACAAATTTTGGGTACAGCTGTAGTTTGGCAAACACATCGGAAACACATGTAGCTAATACCACTCACTGCCTTGGCCCTGGTGGATCTTGAAGTCTTTCCTGAATCTTTACAAACTTATCCTGATATATTGTCTCTGATGATGCAATTGCTCAGTAAACCTTATAGAGTTTGCTTATCTCTAGGGTTTGACTTTAATTCCCAATATTAACTGTCTATTGGGTTCAAAGCCAGGTCTCTTTCCTCTGTCAGAGACCTCACTCCTGGAAAGTCTTTCTCCCTTGAGTGACTGTATCTGTGATGTTATAGAGTATTTGTCTCTATTCTTTTTACCATGGTTTTAACTCTCATTAATTGTCTTTCATTCTGATATTTGGGGTATTTATCTTTTATTGGGCCAGTAGTTTGGAGAGATGTCAAAGGCTGATTAAGAAGTGGAGAGCTGGATTTCTTTCCTGTCTGTTTGCTTTCTCTTCCACTGTTCTGAATGCTTGATGATTGGAAGGCATGGCTATTTTAAATCTTTTAAGATTATAACCAACTTTCTTGCTCACTCAATGACTAGGCTCCCTTCCATTTTGTCAGAGAAAGATAATCACATTTTGGAGGTTACTATCTTCTTACATATTAACACTTCCTGATATGTGATTATATGAGTGCATCAGCTGGTTAAGGAGGGTGAGGGAAGGGACCAAATCAAAATCTACCCCCTCCTCATCACCCTTTTCTATTGGGAATTGGATAGGTTTGAGGGTAGAGATACTAATTTCTGTTTTGGACTTGCAGATAGCTCTTTTGTGCCCAGAAGCAAAATGTTTTGTTTTTTTTATAAGATTCTCTCAGTTGTACCCCTATAGCCACGTGTAGAACAGCAGCTGGCTGACTTCAGTGGTGGAAAGCAGTCATAGTTATAACCTGTGCATTCTAGTGTCTCTCTGCCAGTCCATCACTGGCCAACCTCTGCCTGTTCACCTTTTCTTAGAGCTTGCTAACTTGAATGAGGACAAATTAATTGGCCATCCCAAGACTCTGTGGTGAATTAAGAGCCCTGAGATTTACAAAGTGCTAAATTGGATCTGCTTCTTTATTGGGAGTTATCGTAATAAAGAGCAAAATTCTAATACAACAGCTGAAATGGGGGTTTGTCAGGGGATATTTGTAGGTCCTAGCAATCCAATGATTTATGTCAAAAGACATAAACATTTCTGCACGTAAAATCCCTTGTATGTGTGTACTGTAGTTTAATCCATATGAGATATCCAGGCTTTGCTTTCAGCTGCAAATTTTAGACCACTACCCTGAGCCAGGAAAATAAATGGGAATGAAACTGGTATTTGATGATGTGGGAAAAATTCAGGTTTTTCACAAACTGTTAAGGGATGGGAGCATTTTTGTTCTTATTCTAAACTCTTATGGTATCGAGTCTAAAAGAGAAAGGCAATAAACTCATTCTATTGTGCCACCAGGGAAAATTTAGCTTGATACTGCATTTGGGTCCTTCACAGACAGAAGATGATTTTGTTTGAAGGAAATATAGTTCAAATAACTGTCCTAGGTTTTTCAAATGTTGGCATTAGGCCTAGGGGCAGTGTTTTATAGAGGAAAATGTAAATTTGGAGTTTTGTCTTTAGAATGTTAGCCTTTTGAAAGTAGGAACTGTTTGACGTGTGTGTGTGTGTGTGTGTGTGTGTGTGTGTGTGTGTTTGTATAAGTGTATGTGTGTGTTTGCATGCATGTATGCACTATGGTATAGATATAAATATATAGATATGGATATAGATATAGATATATAGATTTGGAGTATAGATATATATCCTGGCCTGGGCACAATGCCAAGAAAGGAGGTATAAGTACTTATGGATTCTGGGGGTTTCTTATGGCCAATTTCTCGGTTCTTCCCAACTTTCAAAGACTTCTTTGTCCTATAAAACATTCTCTACTTTCTTCCCCAAGCCCAGGAACTCTTATTTTTATCTTAGAAAGAAATAGACATCTTTTCAGGATTTCACATCTAGATGAGAGCAGAGTAGAGAGACCAAAACCTTATATTTAAAACCTTCCTACTGTCCCAATGCTCTTTCCACCAGACTTTGCTGCTTTCTTGTCAAAGACTTGGCAGGCTTTAGGTCTGGAATGGTTCATTCAGACTCATTTTAGTCTGGAAATTCCATTGATATCAGGATCGGAGACACTTTCCATCTGTATGTCTTATATGCAGGGTGGTAGTTAAAGAGACCAAATAAAACCAAATTTAGTGTCTGCTGCCATTGAAGGAGATTAAATTAGACTTCTATAGAGATTTAACTTCCGAAAGCTAAGTTTAGAGTTTATGAAGCAGTACTTAGCACAGTCCTAGATGTTAGGCTCACGAGAGGTCTCTGGTGAACTGAATATGCAACCTGAGCCATTTAATGTTTGAGTCAACATCAGTCAGAGACATGTGGTGCTGGGAGGGGAAGTTTTTCCACATTTTAATACTTTCCAGGATGTAATGCCAGGCTGAACCCTTCTGCCTCTGATCATTCTGAGCCCTAAAACTCTGCCAGCCAACTCTATAGTGGAATTATGCAGGAGGGCCAGCATTGAATGCCCCTGGGCTCCCTGGAAATGGATCCAAGCTGTTTCCCTGGAGCAACGCCTATCTAAAAGTGCAAATTCAGTAACCATCTTGGGCACTGTGGACCCATGTGCTTTTTTGTCTATGTGATGACAAGAAGTACAGAATTGAAAAATGAATCCTTCAAGATAACTGTGTGTTATCTTAGGAAGACCTAGCCAACTGAACAGATTGATTGGGTTTTTCTTAAGGAGAGATTGATGAGAGGAACTGTGGGTGGTCACAAGGTGTGGTGTGTTCATGCTCTCAGCCTTCCCAAATTACTTTATTATTTGAATATATTTTATATTGACATGTTCATGTTCTTTTGTTTAATTAAGTTCCTTGAGGGCTCCTTTATTTTGGCCTTTGTATTTCTAACCTCAGTTCCAGGCTCGCACATACTAGTTGGTTATGAAATACTTGAATGGATGGAAGAGTTTGGGAATAGCCAAGTGACTTTGATTTCACATCAGGAAGTGTAGTATATTATTTTGTGGTCAGAACTCTGACCAAAGCAGCAGCTAATCATGACTTCAGAAGATGAATGATCACAACATATCTTCCTCTTTTTTGTAGGGAGGTAACAGACTCAGAATTTAGAACTGTGTTTCTTCTTAGCCATAGCCAATGTATTGAACTAATTTGATTGCTTACACATATTCATTATAAAGGAGAGCTTCTGCTGGAGTCCATGAGGGTGAAGTGGGGTTTTGGGTAGAGGTGGTTGTGATAAATGTGAAAATAAGCACCTCAAAAACACATAAACTGGGGCGGCTAGATGGCGTAGTATATAAAGCACTGGCCCTGGGTTCAAATCCAGTCTCAGACACTTAATAATTACCTAGCTATGTGGCCTTGGGCAAGCCACTTAACCCCGTTTGCCTTGCAAAAGTCTAAAAAAAAAAACCCCAAAACCACATAAACTTTTAAGCATTTCACATTTAAAGAGTGTTGGAGGGAAGGGAGAAGCAGAAAAGGACAAAAAAAGAGTAATTTGTCACTGCCTCATGAGGTTCAGTGGATAGAGTGTTGGGTCTGGGGTCAAGAAGACCTGAGTTCAAATTTGGTCTCAGATACTTACTGGTTGTATGACCCTGGGCAGGTCACTTAACCTATTTGCCTCAGTTTTCTCAACTGTAAAATGGGGATAATAATAATAATAATAATAATACCATCCTAAGCATGGTAATGAAGATCAAGTGAGGTATTAATAAATATTTTATAAATCACTTACTTAGTATAGTGCCCCGCCCACTGTAGATACTTATATACCTGAAACGAAGTTCATTATATATGTAGTCTCTTCTTTGTTTTTTATGTGGAAATGTTTATGATAGTTAGTTGATGGATTCCCAATAAAGAATTTTTTTAAAAGCATAACAAATGACAACATGAGATAAAGTTATCTTCCCTTGGAGATTTATATTGCAGCTAATTTTTGAAATAGGACCACTTCTAAAGAATCTAAAGAAAACAGGACAACCTAGCAGAGGAATCCTGTAGTGTGGGTGTCTTGCTGAAGTCACAGATTATGACAGGTATTCGAAGGTGAATTATAGGTCTATGATGTACAGCTGTTTCTTTTGAAAGACCAGGACTCAGAGGAGGCTAGGTGGTGTAGTGGACACAACACCGGCCCTGAACTCAGGAATACCTGAGTTCAAATCCGGCCTCAGACACTTAATAATTACCTGGCTGTGTGGCCTTGGGCAAGCTACTTAACCCCTTTGCCTTGAAAAAAAAAAAGAAAGAAAGAACAGGACTCAGTGCGAAACCCTCAGGAGGAAGGTTCTGGGGGAAAGTTGAAGGCAGAGAAGTAGTAAGGATCATCAAGTTGAAAGGAATCTTAGAGATTATTTAGTCTGACCCCACCCTCTATTATTTTAAATGTATTGATTTTGGTTTATTTTCATTATATTTTTAAAAATGTGTTTTTGGATGTTTTTGTTTTTAACTCAAAGCCATTTCCACTAATATGTTCCTCCCTCTTCCCCTACCAGTAAGTCATCCTTTGCAAGAAAAAAATTTAAGGGGAGGAAACAAAAAGACAGTTCTGCAAAGTTCTGCCTGACAATGTTTTCAATATTTACAGCCATGCTTCCTCACTTTTGCAATGTAGGAAGGGAGGAATCGTTTTCTCCCCTCTCCTCTTGATGTTAAGCTTGATCATTATATTACATTGCAATAAATTTCATTTTTCTATTCTTTCTATTTATATTACTGTAGGTATTTTATATATGTTTTTTCAATAATATTTATTTGACCTTCCATCTCTTCCTATTAATCTTCCTGTGCTTCTCTGAATTCTTTACATTTTTCATTTTTTATAACATGGCAAGACTCCATTATATTCCTGTATCACAATTTATTTAGTCATTTCACAGGTAATAGGCACCTACTTTGGTTCCAATTCTGTGCTACCATTGATATGTTGGTGTTTATGAGAACTTTCTTTCTGTCTTTGGTCTCCATGGTGTTGTAGTCCTAGCAGCAGAATCTCTGTATCAAAGGGTATGGACATTTTAGGTAGTCTCTTAGGATAATTCCAAATGGCTTTCTGTAATAGTTAGATCAATGCACAGCTATACCAAGAATGCATTGATGTGCTTGTTTTCCTAGAGCCTCTCCACTGAAGACTTGGTCCCATTTTTTGTCTTCTTGGAGAGTTTACTGATTATAATGTGAAACCTCAGAGTTGTTTTGATGTCCATTTCTTTTTTTTTATTAATTAATTAAAGTAAACTTTCACATATTATTATGTTAATAATTCACAATTCTTCTTTTGAGAATTAGTGTTCTTTGATGATTGTGAAATGACTCCATTTTTATATAGTTATATTAACTTCCAATATAACTTGGCTATCGCTTATCTAAAATAAATGATGCAAACATATTTTCATCAATTGACAATTTCCCTGCTTATCCTAGCCATGTTGATTTTGTTTCTGAAAAAAATCTTAACAATTTCATATATTTGAAAATATTTATTTTATCCTTTATTTAGTTAAGGATTCCCTGCTTAAGCATAGTGGTGAATGGTACCTTGTAACCTTTTTCTAATTTTGGGGGGGCATAATCTTTTATCGTTTGGTCATGTGTTTACTTTGAGTTCCTATGGAATATGGACTATGGTTATCTAAATCTGCTATTAGTTAACTGCTTTTGACTTTGAGATTCTGTGAGAGGAAGTAATATGCAGTGAATTAGAGTGTTAAACTTGAAGTCCAGAAGTCTGGATTCAGATCTTATCTCTTTGTGACTGTCAGAAAATCATGTACCCTCTTAAAGCCCCAGTTTCCTCATAGGGAATTTGGACTAGATTACACAGTCAGTAAACATTTATTAAGCATCTATTATGCTCCATATTCCATGCTAGGCAATGGAGATATAAAAAGAGGTTTGTCTTCTCCACCATTACCTCCACCTGATTTCAGCCTTCATCCCTGTCTCCTTTGGTACATTTAGAGGGAAGGTTCATACAACCATCTCTTCTGTCACTCTGCTGCTGTCACTGTTTGGATATTTCATTCATTCACCCCCTTTTCCATTTTTTTTTTTGCAAGACAATGGGATTAAATGACTTGCCCAAGGTTACACAGCTAGATAATTATTAAGTGTCTAAGGCCAGGTTTGAACTTAGGTCCTTCTGACTTCAGGGCTGGTGCTCTATCCACTGCCACCTAGCTACCTGGGAGGCAGTGTGCCCCCCCCTTTAGCATTTCTATTGTTTGTAGTATTTGAGAAGGAATTAATGTGGTCTGGTCTTTCTGAGATTATTTCAAATACTTTTCTATTATTGATTTAAAAAAAATATGGTAAAGCTCAGATTTACAAGGTAGGTCACTCAGGTTTCGGTCCTGGGTTCTATTACTCTTTGGAGCACATTGTTTCATTCCCTCTTGTGTTTTCTGGTGGGTCCAGAATAGTTTTCTGTTATTCAAATTTCCTTTCCTTTGTATTTGAAAGCTTTTCTTCTGGTTACTAAAATAATTTGTTGTTTTTCATTGGAATTGTTCATTTAACCACTATGTATCTTGGAATCTGTGGCCTTGGATTTTTTTCTGGAAATCTATAGATTCTTTCAATTGGTATTTCATTTTCTGTGTTCAGAAGTTCTGAGTAGTTCTCATCTATTATTTCTTGCATCATAGTATTCAAATTTTTTGACTTGTGTTATTCTGGTAGACTTAGAATCCTGAGATTGTCTCTGCATCCTGTCTTCATGATCAATATGTTTAGTTTGAATTGAATGCATGTTTTCTTTTAATATTATTGCTTTTTGCTTTTCTTTTTCTAAACTCCCCTTTACTTCTGTGTAGTAGCATTTCCAATCTGTTGTTCTCTCTTTTGTTTCTTTGGTGAAATTTGCCATCTTGAATTCAAGTTTTTCTATTCTGCCAATTATTTTTTCTGTGCAAACTATTAATTATGCTTTTTCAAATCATATTTCTCTTTTAAGTCACTCAGGAACTAAATGTTGTGGTTCCATGTTCTTCAGTTCCATAGGGGCATCTGTCTCATTCAAACGTTGGATTATTTTCCTTTGTTTTGTAGTATATATTTATAGATAAATACTAAACTTGTTTATTAAATCTGTAGGCCACATTTCCTTCTGGTTTACTGTTTTCTCTAATAATTTATTTGTTTATATTTGGGAACTTTGAGTTTTATTCCTTCTAAGATTTTTTTTTGTTCTTCTTGTAATTCATTCTTCCCTCCTCCCCCCTTTATTTTCTGCTATTATTCACTTTATAACTCCCTCCTTGGGGGGCGTGGATTTCAAAGCATCCCAGCCTTCTCCCAGACTGGACAGCACATGGTTTACCAGTCTTGGTCTCTTTGCCAAAAGACTTCTGTTGCGACATAAGTAGCCCAGTTCCTTCTGTTCCTTAACTTTGTTGTACAACAGTACAGAGTGCAGCTTGAGCTGATTTCTGTTATTTGGAGTTTGAATCTCTGGGATGCAGGTGGGGACTGAGCTCTTATTTCAAGCTCCAACATGTTTTCCCTCTGTTCCTTCACTTTCTTGCAGAGATCTTTTGGTAGCTCAGAAGTGAAGGAACTGGCAAATGAAGCTTTAGCAAGTTTTTGTAGTTTAAAGCTTGGATCTCCATGGCACTGGAAAGAGGAGAGTTGGGTATGAGATTGCATTTTGCTTCAGACCTATGGGGCAGCAAGGCAGTGGAGATTTGCTGCTGGTAACATGATGGGTGATTGGGGAGGGGATGGTAATTGAGTTTGAGTTAAGTATATGGACATATGGGCAGATGGGCTCATAATAAAATCAAATAAAATCAAACTCCTTCTCCCTCCCTCCGTCCCTCACCCCATTGCTGTGGAAATCCTGGTTCCACTCTGTGGGAATTTGCTTGGGTCACAACAGCTATCTAGTACTAGACAGTATTTCAGAGGTAGAAGCTTACCGGATTTTGGACAGCCAGTATTTCAGCAGCAATCTATGGACAGAAAGAAGCTTTTTGGAGGGGTGGTGATCTCTGCAAGAGATCTTTGCAACAGAGTCAGTAAAAAAAAGGGATAGGGGCAGGACATATGTCTGGGCTTGAGATAGAACTAAAAAACCACATTACCCACCCTCTTCCAGAGTCTTATCAGCCAAAACACCATGACACCAGTGTAACAGCATATTTGAACTTCTGGTGCTGGATTATAGAGCATAGCAACATAGGAACTGAGAGAACAGGACAGGTTGCCATATGTGTGTGGGGGTGGGATGGGGGCTGCAATATTCCACTAAGCCTCTATCCCCCTAAAAGTCATCTAGTGCAAAGACTTAGGCTGGTGAATTGTGAGTGCCAATTGTGAGAGAAAACTGAGATGCTTTGAGATTTATGCTTCAAAGCAACTGCCATCATAAAGGTGAGAGTCAAATATTGAACAATATGGAAGAATAAAGGAAAAAAGTTCTTGAGATTTTCAAAGATCCCAGGAAGAAGAAAACTCAGAGCACTTGAATGTAAACAGATAAATCAACAGGAAAAAAAGTTAATGGAAATATTACCTCTGGATCTAATAAATGAGTTCAGATATCCCTGATAAATACTTCAAAACCAAGGAAAACAATCCAACACTTGATGAAACAGGGGAATCTTGAGTAATTTAAAGAGAATGTGGAACCATAATATGCTCTTCCTGAGTGGTTTAAAAGAGAAATGAGAATTTTGAGAACAGAAGGTCTGTATGGCAACGATAATGGATAGAATAGAAAAACTGGAATCTGCAAAAGGAAGTCTCTCCAAAGAAACAAAAAAGAGAGCAATATATTAGGAAAGCAGTACACAGTATTAAAGGATGATTGGGTTTGGTTTTGTAAGATATGTTATCATGTTTTGAAACTTGGGCGCCTTTGCTTTTTGGAAAACATTTGAAAATTCCATTTTCTCCAGATTTGTTATGACTGTAGAATAATTTTGAGTTATTTGAACTAGTGTTTTCTCACACCACTCATGACCTGATTCCTCTTCAGGCTGTACTTCTAATTCTCCAGGACTTTCTTTTATGATAGCCCCATACTGAGTAGCTTTATCTCCAACTTCCATTTCTTTCCTTTCCACACTTAAAGAGAAGTTCCTTGAGGACAAAGTTCTTTTTTTCCTGCTTATATTTGCTTTTCCCTTGCCTAGAACTCATTGACTTGTTGACATCTAAATGTGCTTCTTTTGACTGCTTTTAAACTTTGTTGTTAGTGAGATTATGAAATTTAATCAGTATGTGCAATGGAATTTAAATCATATCTTTCCGATATAGTCAGTTAGTACTTTGTTATCTTAGATCAAATGTTCCGGATAATTTTGTCGTGCTAATTGCTTGCATTATAGTATTCAAGTTTTTTTATTTGCCCTACCATGCAGGGAGATTTATGACAATTTTAGTTATTTCTGTGTATCTTGTCTTTAAGTTTTGTTGTTTGATCTGTATAGAATTCATATATTCTTTTAATGTGGTTGCCTTTATTTCTTTTCAACCAAATTTGTTCTACTTCTATAATTTTGTTTCCTTTTCATTTTTTTCCTTTAAGAGCCTAAATTAATTTGTAGAGAAAGTCAGTTGTGTCTCCAAAAGCTTTGTACTCTTCTATTTGAGTTTTATAATTCAACCTTGAGAGTTCTGATTTCTCACCAACATTTTTTATAATATTATTTATCTTTAGGACTATTTTGATTTTTTTCTATTGTATTATAATCTCTGGGGAATATGCAGAAGCTTTTATTTGGTCAGGAATTTTGGCTCATTTTCCTTGATGGTTAATTATTTATTCATAATGTTCTGAGTTCTTGAAAATTTTGCTCATTCTTCCACCTGTCTTTATGATTATCTCTGTTTATCTGCTTGTGATTTATATTTTGAATTAGCTTTTCTCCCCTTTGGTATTTGAATTTGGCCTTTTGGAATTTTAATTTTTCTTATGTGTTCTGGATTCCCTTCTCATTCTTTGGTCCATCTCCTCCCCCTCTCTTTACTAAGCTTCACAGATTCTTAAGACTGGGTTTCTATAGCCTTCTTATGTTGAGGTATATTTAGTTTGGCGCAGGACCCTGAAAAAAAGCTTCTGGCAGATAGTACTGATCCCCACTGGGTAACTAGTTGTCTTTTTTCTTGAGTAGAAGCTCTTTTATTTCTAGCCTGTAGCTTTGAGTCCTACTTGTTCTGTCTTTTCTTCATATGACTGAGTAGTACCAGAATCCACTATCTCTTGTGGAGTAAGGAGGGTTCAGTATAATTCATTGAAATGATGGTTCTAGACAGAGATACCTATAGCTGACCCCAGAACAAGTTTTTAAGATTTCTTATGTTTGCTATAACTCATCTAGTGGAGGTAATGTGTTGGAATAGGGACACTGACAAGAATTTTTTTGGTTTTTAAATTTTCTGTTATTTCATAAAGTTTGTACTTTGTGTCTTATTTTTATCTGTTTTGTGGATCCTATATTAGTTTTTCCTTTTCTGGCTCAAAAAGACTCAAAAAAGAGAGAGAATTTAGTGTGGAAAAGTTTGCAGACAACCTCTAGTCCCTTATTTATTGACCAAGGATCCCTAAAAAAAGGTTTCAATCTTTTACATAATTTTCTGTTTTGAAAGGGGTTCCCTCCCATGTAGTTTGGAATTTGAATATTTTGTATGATATCAGCCATTAAAAACTTCATTCTTAAATTATAGGGCATCAGCATTATGCATAGGTGTCATTATGAGCAGCATTTCTCTCTGTGATAGTGGTTTGGTTCCTGTACAGTTTATTTATTGAATTGCTATTATTATCACTATTTTTATTATAAATTGTATATTAGCTTGTAAAGAACATAGAAAAATGGACATTTGGAGTCCTCATTCTTTTTAGCCCAATTTAGACCTTTTACCTGGGAAAGACAGATAATATGTATGTTTTTAAAAAATTAGGAATATTAAAAATCATAGATTCATAGAATTAAAACAATTTTACATATCATCTGGGCAAACTATAACAGGAGTTTTTATATAATTTTTTTGTATCTTGAGCCTCTTTGGCAGATCTGGTGAAACCCATGGACCACTTCTCAGAATAATATTTTTAAGTAATTGAAGGAAATATTAAATTTCTGTTAGAGATTAGTAAAAAAAAGCTATAATTACTTATCCATCCAAGTTCATTTGTTGTTCTTTAGATGTTTTCAGTTGTATTCAATTCTCTGTGACCCCATTTGGAATTCTCTTGGCAAAGATACTGAGTTATCTTACCCTTTCTGGCTCATTTTACGGATGAGGACACTGAAGCAAACAGGATTAAGTGACTTGCACAGGGTCATACAGCTAGTAAGTGTCTAAGGCAGGATTTGACCTTGGGACCTGCTTTCAGGTCCAACAGTCTAGGGATATCAATAGGGTGTCTCATCCATTCCCACCCACCTATTATAGCAGAATTGAACTGGGTTTTGGTATTCCTTTTATTGATTCTCCTATCTTTCCATTAAACCACTGGATGCTCCCCTTTAAATTTATCCATGGTCAAACTTCAAGGCTGCCTAGAGGAATGCCAGAGATATTGTATATGTAAAGTTAACAGCATTTGGCATCTCATTGCTTGGTGTGGAGTGGCGAGGGAAAAGGGACAATCAATGGTGATTTGGATTTCTGAACTTGAGTGGCACTCTTTTTTGCTAAGCTTCAGGTCTATCCAGTAGGATGCTAGTACCCCTCCTCAGGCATAAGTACCCATCTACCAGCTATCATCCTCAACTAAAAAGAGTGAGAAATATTTGTGATTTTATATAAATATCTCATTTGTTTTCCAATTATATACAAGAGTAGTTTCTACCTATCATTTTTGTAAGATTTTATATTTTACAATCCCCCCACCCTCCCTTTCTCCCCCACCCCCACCCGAAGGCAATCTGATAATCTTTACATTGTGAGAAATATTGATGTTGTAAAACTCACACTAACTAGTCCTACCACCCATTCCTCTCTTGGAAGCCCCCATTCTCAGTGAAAGAATGCATCCTTTCTGTCTCTCCTGGACACTAGTTTTCCTCTTGTCCCAGTCCTTAACATTAGAAAGATAGAGTTTTGGTTCTGGGCTTCCAGTTTTTTGGGAGACACGATAAGCCCCTCTTACAATCTACCTTGGGAAATTCAGATATTTAAAAATCTTTTTAAATCCACCATTATGATAGTCATCACTTAGATTGCTGCCTGTCTCTTCCAACTCTTCATCTTACTGATCATTCTTTTGTTAAACTTCTGATTTTATTGGTGTCAGGGTCTCCTAGATTTTCTTCCTTTGGGGCTGTTCCTCTTTGGGATTTCTCTGACCCTTTTCCATTTATTTTTCTCTTTATCTTTTTATTTCTGCCCATAATTCTTTATTTTTTTTTTATTAACTACATCCCCCTTAATGTTTATTCAGTATGTTTCCCTCTGATTAGCCCTTCCTCAATTGGGATTTATTTAATCCCTATCATTCATTGCACTGCTTGTATTTGTAAATAAATTCTGTGTGTGTGTGTGTGTGTGTGTGTATAAAGGTCTTAAAAAATATCCATGAAATAGTCACTACCCCAATAGTCTGCTCAGAGTTTCTAGACTCTACTTCCTTTCTTATCTTAGAAGCTTTCCCTTTTCTCTGACCCCCCCCCACAACTCGCGCCTGCCCTTCCCCCAACCTAGAAATATCAGTTTTGCTGATTAAAATGACATTCTTCTCTTCGACTTGCCCATCTGCTAGCCTTCACAGGCTAACTCCTCAGTTTCCCTCTGTCCTGTCCTTCCCCCACTCCCACAATCTTCCCCTCTGGCATGGGTCACAGAGGAAATATTTAGTTTGTCTCTGCCAAACATTTTCGGCTGTGTTGTTTTGCTTAGAAACATATGCAGATAAACTGTTTGGATTCCATTAGGTCTTGTTGTTCTAGTATAGATAGTTCCTCTGTTAGGAAGGCAGTCTGGTTTAGTATAGAGAACTCAGGGTGAGGAGGTTGGAGTCCTGGGGCCATGTTTGATCCTACCTTCCTATGGGACCTTGGAACTCGGGAACTTATGTTTTAGGTTTTTTCCCTTCTGTGAGCTGGATATCCTAAACCACATTAGGGCTGATGGCTGTATGGATGAAATGAGACTATGAGAAAACTCTGACAAAGGCAGAATCAGCATACAAATAAGTGCAAGTTATGAGTCATGTCTGCGGGGCACACGGAGTCTGGCCTTTTTGTAGGAAAACTGACATTTATTTCAGTAAGATCACTATGTCCACACCTGCTTTTTGTCACCCTTGGGATGTAGGAGGCTTGGCTTGCATGTGGGAGTTTGGTTCCAGCATTCTTCCTCTCCCCCATAAAACCAAGGATAGTTGAAATCCAGCCCGGATCCTCACCTGGCCTTGATTTCCCTATTGCATGAAGATTGGGATGCGGAGGTTGCTAACTAAGAGATATTTAGTTCTAGCTGACTTGGCCTAATGTCTGTATTAATTGAATGTTCCTGTTGTGTCTGGTGCCCTAAAAATAGTGTTATAGCTGGGCCCTGGGCTCAAAAGTGGACAGAGACCCCAGGTTTATACCATCTTGCTGATTTGGGTAAACCTTCCAGATTGTAGAACGCAAACCTTCCTGTCCTGTGAAGCTTTTGCCTAAGTCCTTTCATAAATCTGTCCCATTGTTCTGGGGTCCTTAATCTTGACATCATGTCCCCTGAAACAAAGGTGAGAATGAATAGAAGTTTCTGAGGAGTCTAAGTCAGGGAGCATTTGGTAGGTACAAAGGGGAAGAGGTTGTACCTTTGGCAGGGGAGGCTGACCTTTCAAGAGATAAAGTATTTCAACTTGCTCTACCCAGATCCTTCCAAGCTTGTTAAAAACGACTCTCCCAAATAAAAAAACAGAACAAAAAGGAACAAAAATGAATCTCCCTTTCTAATTTCCCTCTTTAACCATAAAAATGAATTTGGTTAGAGCCTTGCCAACATCTACCTGCCTTTTTCTCATAGTTTTTTGGTAGGGAGTACGAGTGTAGGGAGCCAGCTGGTTGTGGAGTAATAGTATTATGGGTGGACTGTTGTCTAGTCTGGTGGGAACTCTGTTGGTTGATGTGGTGTTTTTTGAGTTCTTGATTAGTCTTGGAGATGCTGCTCTTGTTGCTATCAGGAGAGATTCCATTCAGGGATGGGCAGAGGAACAAGAACCTAGTAGAAGAATCTCATTGCTCCCTTTTTGATTGTTGTTCAGTGGCTTTTTAGTCAAGTCTGACTTTTCATGACCCTATTTTGGAATTTTCTTAGCAAAGATACTGGAGGGGTTTGCTAGTTCCTTCTCCAACTCCTTTTACAGATGAGAAAACTAAGGTAATCAGAGTATAGTGCTTGTCCAGGGTCACATAATCACTAAGTCTGGAGGGTCAAAAGCTAGTTGTGGATCTGATATTAATTAGGGAAAGAGGTTTTCTATGTGGTTGGATCATATATCCAGGACATGATAGAGAACCTTAAAATACTTGACAAAACAGTAAACCACTGCCCATTTCTGGTGATTCCTGGGAGTGCAAGTATTTCCATCAGAAGGAACTACAGTGTATCGATAGGGCTTAAGCAGACAGGAAGAAGAGGGCAAGCTGGGTGGCACAGTTTGGATTCAAGAAAAATCATATTCATGAGTTCAAATCCTATCACAGATACTTCCTAGTTGGGTGACCTTGGGCAAGTCACTTTACCCTGTGTGCCTCGGTTTCCTCAACTGTAAAATGAGCTGGAGAAGGAAATGACAAACTGCTCCAGTATCTCTGCCAAGAAAACCCCAAAGAGACTCACAAAGAGTTGGACATGACTGAACAACCATAAAAGAAGACTTGGCTTGAAAGTAAAAGCCTTGGAGTCACAGATGCTGTTTTTAATCATTCTTAATGATCAAAGGCAAGGTCTTTGGAAGAAAGTAGAAGATTTGGGAAATGAACAGATGGTTAAGGAGATATCTAATAATGAGATTTGGATTTTAGGGTTCTGACTTAGAATATAGGTGTGTGTGATACTCAGAGGTATGATGTACCCTTTGCCAGGGATGGAGAGCATTTAGTAAAGGCTAGCAAATACATATTACCTTGAACTTACTAATCTAATCAAATTTAATCAAATACAAATATAATCAAATCTAATCAAATACAAATCTAATCAAAAGGATCCTATTCTGAGAAAAAAGGGGGAAAGAGAAAGTTGCTTATGTATAGATACCATAGAGAGCAGCTTTAAACTAGGAACAAGAAGGGCAATAAAGATATCTAGTATTTCATAGGAGACCAAACAAAGAGTATAGCTAGCAGTGAAACAAAAATATAGACTATTGATAGCAAACAAGATGAATAGGAGATTTTAATGCTAGGAGGGAAGAAGTACTGTCTAAGTAACATTGAAACTTGGTCAAAATGGTTCCATTATTGGAATATGGCTCTGGAAGGTTTGATCTACTCAAAAGAATAGAAGAGATAAAAAGTACTGTTGGAGTTCCCTTAGCCAAGGGAATATAGGAACCAGAGCCACAAAAAAATTTTAAAAAGATATTTCTCTTTCATCAGGCTTTAGGGAAAAGAGAATGATCAAAAAAGGATAGGACTTCTCTTTGGGATGGATGGAGTAATGATAATGGATGATAGCTGACTGAGCTATTTACATTTTATTTTTGCCTGTTTTATCTATCAAGGAGAAAAAGACAGAACATGAGGTTGATAAGGAGTTGAAACCCAAGGTAAATTATTTATGAGAGCAGTCTTTGAATTCAAGTCACCAAGCCTGGACAGAGAAGTGCTAAAAAGTATGGTCATTGAGCCAGAGTCAGTGATCTTTAAAAAACTGTAGAAAAGGGGTGGCTAGGTGATGTAGTGGATAAAGCACTGGCCTTGGAGTCAGGAGTACCTGGGTTCAGATCTGGTCTCAGATACTTAATAATTACCTAGCTGTGTGGCCTTGGGCAAGCCACTTTTAACCCCATTTGCCTTGCAAAAAAACTAAAAAAAAAAAGCTGTAGAAAACAGATGTATCATAGACTTGTCAGATGTTGTGTTGCTTTCAGTCATTTTTCAAGCATGTGTGACTCTCTGTGACCCTTGTTGGGGATTTCTTGCAAGGATACTGGAGTGGTTTGCCATTTTCTTCTCCAGTTCCTTATACAGATAAGGAAACTGAGGCAAACATTGACTTGCCCAGGGACACACAGCTAATAAATATCTGAGGTCAAATTTGTACTCAAGAAGATAAGTCTTCTTGATTCTAGGCCTGGAACTATCTACTGTGTAATCTAGCTGCCCAGGTTTGACATAGGAGAAGAGCAAATGGACATTCAAAATAGTAAGTAAAATTGAGTTTATATACTTTAGACAATTGGACTTGACTTTGATTCCTGGCAGAGTTCCAGAATGAGAATGATCATCTAGTGAATGTTGGTCAGAAGGAGCCAGATAGTCTCATCAAAAACAAGTTATGCCCCACAACTCAAAAAAAAAAAAAAGATTTAAGCAATTTAAAAAATATTTTTTAAGTTTTAAGTTCCAAATTATATCCCTTTCTCTCTCCCTGAGATGGTAAGCAATCAGATATAGTTTATACATGTGCAATCATGTAAAACATTTCCATATTAGTCAAAAAACTATTTTTGAGAGTTTTATAAGAGAGATAAATCAAAGTAATTCTCTGCATATAGTCTAATTTAGCAAAGAAGTTGAGAAGTTCTCATACTACTTTAATGGACAAGATGGAGAGATATCAGTAGTACATTCAAGTGGATTCAGAAGGAATTGCATGGTTTCTCTTGAGGTGTCCCAGAAATATAATCCTTATGTCACATGAAAACATTTTTATCTGTGGTTTAAATAAAGAGATCTATGACAAGCTTATCAAATGGGCCAGTTATACAAAGCTGGAAAAGATGTCTGAGTCATCTCAAGAGATCCCGATAGACTGATATATTGAGCCAATACAAATAAGATGAAATTTAATAAAAATAAATAGAAAGTCTTATACTTGAGTTCCCAAAAAATTCATAAATATATAGATACATTCATAAACATTAATTTATAAATACAAGACAGAAGCAGAGTGTTTAGATAGCAATTCACCTGGGAAAAGAGCTAGATTGTTTGATGAATTAGAAATTGAGTATGTATCATCAGGATGATATGGCAGCTAGACAGTACAGTGAATAGAGTTCTGGGCTTGGCGTCAGGAAAACCTAAGCTCATATCTGGCCTCAGAGAAAAAACTTACTAGCTGTGAGACTCTGGGCAAGTCACTTAAACTCTGTCTCAGTTTCTTCAGTTGTAATATGGAGATAATCATAGCCTATTTCTTAGAGTTGTGTGGATCAAATAAAATAATGTTTTAAGGTGTCTGGAACATGGAAGAAACTATATAAATTTTCTTCCTCCTCCTCTTCCTCTTCCTCTTTCTCCTCCTCTTTCTCCCTTCCTCTTTCTCTTTCTTCATATCCTTCTACTTCTCCTCCTCCTTCTTATGATGATGATGATGTGGTAGACCAGAAAGTTTATGTGATCTTTGATTTCATTACAACAGGTTTAATGTTCAGAAGTAATAACCCTGTTGTACTCTTCCATGTTTAAACTTTGCCTTAAAATATTGTGTTCATTTGTAGGAAGAATATGAGTAAATTGGAGGCTGGCCAGAGGAGCAGAGGACATCATGTTCTACAAGGAGTGATTGAAGGAAGTAGGAGTATTTAGATTTAGATAGAAGTGAAGACTTAAGGGAGACTTAGGAGCTCTCTTCATTTGAAGGGGTCATGGGGTAGAAAGGATTAAATTGACTTGTCCTGAGGGTGGCTGGGTGGCACAGTGGATAGAGCACCCGGCCCTAGAGTCAGGAATACCCGAGTTCAAATCTGGCCTCAGACACTTAATAATTACCTAGCTGTGTGCTTGGGCAAGCCACTTAACCCCATTGCCTTGCAAAAACTAAAACTAAAAATAAAAAATAGGCTTGTCTTCAGAGGGCAAAATTATGGGCAATGATCAGAAGATTCAGAGACAGATTTAGGCTTAAGATAAGTAAAAAACTAGCTAACAATTTGAATTATCCACATGGATTGCTTTGGGAGGTGAGTTGTTCCTTGATGGAGGGATTTTAACAAAGGCTGAATGATTCTGATGAGTTGTAGAGGGAATTTTTGGTCAGAAGTAGTATAAGTTGAACTAAATGACTGACCTCTCTGGTCCCTTTCAGTTGCAAAGTTCTGTCATTCTATGATCTACAAATTTGTTGCCTCTCTCCTCTCTGCCCCTTCTTTTCTGTATTCTTTTCAAGGATCCTGGTATAAAATTGAAAAATAAGGGTTTATACCAATTCATTAAAGGAATTTATGATTGATAAAGTTGAGAGAGAGAATTTTCACATAGTAAGAGCTGGCTAATGTACAGATCCTAGGTATTGATTTTCTTAGCATAGGACATAGATTAGAAGGGGCAACTAGGTGGTACAGTGGATAGAGCACTGGCCCTGGAGTCAGGAGGACCTGAGTTCAAATTCAGCCTCAGACACTTAATAATTAAAGCTATGTGACCTTGGACAAGTCATCTAATGCCATTGTCTTGCAAAAAAAAAAGACTTTTTTTTAGGTTTTTGCAAGGCAAATGGGGTTAAGTGGCTTGCCCAAGGCCACACAACTAGGTAATTATTAAGTGTTTGAGACCGGATTTGAACCCAGGTACTCCTGAGCTGGTGCTTTATCTGCACCACCTAGCTGCCCCTAAAAAAAAAAAGACTTTTGACAGGACCTAATAGAAGTTGCTGGACTCACTTTCTGTAGCTTCTTGCTTCATATTTCACCTTCCAAACAAAATCTTCTGGATTGATCCCTTCTTGGTATTTTGTAGAGGAGCCTGCATGATTTCATATTTCTTTTTTACCATCTCTCTCTTCTTTCTCTGTTTAACTTTTTTCCTCCACATTCTGGAGACCCTTCCCTTGATCCTGTGTCTTTCATTACTCAAACCTTAAAAAAAATTTTATAATTTAAGTTATGTTTCTTCCATAAGTACACTCATCTTTCTGAGCCATTTTCTTTCATTCTTTTGTTTAGTGTATCATTCCTATTTCCTATTTATCTCAGGAAAATCTATCATTCTCTCCTTTACTCATGGTTTCATTTGTGAACTAAAAAATGTTCTTCATAGGTGGTGAGCATAAGAGTAAGTATAGTGCTGACTATATATCAGAGCGAGGAAAAAGTCCAAAGTATTGACATGAAATTACAAATGGGTCGTTGTCTTCTAAAGTCTTTTAAAATACCCTTTAAGAATCTCCATTCACCTCCTTAACCTCCTTTAATTAAACCTGATTGAACCCAGTGCTGGTTTAAATGTCAGCCATTTGAGAGCCCATCTTGCTAAATTGGGATTGGCATATTACTTAGTTGGTTGTAAATTGATGAGTTTTTTGGGTTCAGAAACTTTAGAAGACCCTTTCTTTTTTTATTGCAGATTTTCAAAATTTTGGTGGGGTAAGCAGACATTTATAGGATAGTCTGGAAACCTAACCACTCTTTAGAACTTTTTTTTTCCTGTGGGAAAATATATTCTGAGTTCCAAATGGTCAATTTGAAGGCGAATTTTTGGATTCTAGCCTATTTCAAAGTTGGACACTGTCTGTTTTGCCCTTGTCACCTACCCAGTAGGGATGTCATGGGAGTGATTCACTCAACAGCTG
The DNA here is from genome assembly GCF_037893015.1 of Macrotis lagotis. Classification (NCBI taxonomy): domain Eukaryota; kingdom Metazoa; phylum Chordata; class Mammalia; order Peramelemorphia; family Peramelidae; genus Macrotis; species Macrotis lagotis. The sequence continues at coordinate 237,857,130 of NC_133660.1, read as the reverse complement.
GCAATGGAGAACAACAGCCCTGTTTGAGGAAGCCTGGAGCAAAGCCTGTGTGAAGGAGGGGAAAGGTTCTGGGTCTTTCTCCCTTGACCTAATTCTATAGGCTTAGGATAAAGGGAGCTATTTGTTGGGTCTGGCTTGGGTCAATTTTTTGCTCATTTCTTCCTTTTTCCTGTGCCATCAGTAGAGACCACTTAAGAGAGAGATAGTTTATTTGGGCATGATTCATTTAAAACATGAAAAAGGTTGGTTACTTCTGTATTTGTATGTTCATTTATTTTTGAAGGTCTTTGTCTAATTTGGATCAAGACACATTCCTTGTACATGTGATTTAACTGAGTTAATTAAATTACCTCCTCCCCTTTCTGAATAGGAAATAATAAATTCTTGTTATGATACTGTATAAAGACTGAAATGGAAAGCTTCTAGTCTGAAGCCATGCATACTTCCTGTAGAGGACATCTGCTGCTGATTTATGGAAATGGAAGATATTTCCAGGCTTTCTGGATGAGCTAGTTGCAGCATCCCCTTGTGGAATGAAACCTTTAGGAATCCTTCCACCATCTCACATCTCAGTTCCGCCTCTTTGTTTTAGTGGATTCTCTCCATGAACTGATAGAGTCCAGGAAAAAAGAGTCATTACTTTATTCCCTGACCTTTTAATGAAGAGACCCTTTGCCATTTATCAAGAGCTTGAGGTATGGGCAAGTTTTGAGATCTCAGGGTTATCTCCATTCCACTTGGGACGATTGAGAGTGACTTCAGGAGTTACCTAGGTATTAGTAGTTGAGACTCTCCCAGTGAGGGACAGAGGACCTTCTCTAGATGTTCCTGTGTGTCCTTGCCTGGGGATTAGTTCCTGGTATTGCAAAAGTACAAGAAAAGTTCTTGGTGGATGGACATCTTGTCTTGGTCATTTTTGTCCAATGCTGATAGGGGCTATAAAATCAACTGCTATATTCCTCTTTGGAGAGGGCAGCATTTCAGCAATGCTTCCACTGTTTTCCTGTGTTGATAGAAATGACTCAAATGATCCACTGTGATTTGAGCTTTTATAACAGGGGCTACATTTGTGCTGATCTTTGGCCAGGAACCAACAGCACTCTAGTTTTTCTAGTTTTGGAGCATGATAGTACATGGCCGTGGGACTGACCGAAGCGAACCTTTGCTCTGAAACTCATTAGCACCACTCTCTCAGCCAGATCTCGACTGAACAATTAGGGTGAAGAAGAATCTTGAAGAATGAGAGGCATGGAGAAATGAGAGTCCCATGCTTCCTGGGGATGAGATTAGCAATTTCTTTCTGGTACAGTGGGGGGGGAAGGGAAAGTCTTACATGTTCAGATCCATCGTCCTTTCATGCATGTGGGGGTGTCTGAAGAATAACCTCACCCCTTGGGCAGCCAAGGCCCTCCGTTGTGGGGAATGGTTAGTCTGTTTTTGGACAAATAAACAAGGTCCTCTTGCTTTCCCTTGGGAACTCAAAGTCAGGGAGAGGGGTCTTGCAAATTTGGCAGGGGGAACAAAGATTTTTAGGAATGGACTCTGTGTATGTGTGTGTGTGTGTTGTGTTGTGTTTTGGATTAATGCTAATAGCAGATGAGGATTTCTAAGCTTGGAGCAGGAAGGGGATTGAACAAGGAAGAAGACTGGGGGGGGGAGGGAGAGAGAGGCTTGCTCACACTTTGTGGAACATATATATATATATATATATATATATATATATATATAGATATATATAGATATATATAGATATATATGAGTATGTGACGATTTTGCCCTTTGATTGGAAGGAGAACAGTTTTTAATTTAACCCTTGTTTGTTTAAAAAAAATTTCATTTGTATTTTGCTTTAACATCCTCCAAATTAGTGCTTTGTGAAACAAGAAGGCCTTAGCTTAATGCAAAACCTTTCTCAGTCTCTGCCTTCCTGCCCTATTGCTTGTCCCAGAACAATTCCAGAATCAGGTGGCCCACGATCTCCATGTTTCATGCAGCTGAATGAATGAAAATGTGGCCATTCAGCCAGACGCCTGGGCCTCTGCTATGTGGGGAGGTCTGGGCCTGTAGACAGCTCACCTGATTCCTTCAGTTCTAGTAAATACTGAATTTCTGCCTAGTGCAAGAAGATCCTCCCAACCCCCCAACCTTTGTGGGATGTTGGTGGGGAGGGAGCCCAGCTGGCCCAAGACAGGGACTCTGGCGGGAAGAGAGGAGAGCTTGGAGTATGTCCACTGCCTGGTGTTGACTGGTTTCCTGCCCAATGTTGGACTCTTCTCTCTCTTTTTTTTATCCCTCAAGTGGGAAGAATGAAACCTTCCCAGAAAACGACAGATGCTGCTACCAAGAAACAAGAGATTCCCCCTTCCCCTGTTGTTTCTTGGGCTTGGTTATTTCCTTTGAGTAGGAAATGTGGAAGGCAACAGAATAAGGTGGAAAGAATTCTGGATTTGGAGTCAGATAAATATGGGTTCAAATCCTTCCCCCCCGTTTTACTTGCTATCTTTCTCATTGATCTTGCTGGACCTTGGTCTACACATCTTTGACATGGGGGCACTGGAGGAGATGACCTCCAAGGTCTCTTCCAGGGCTGTGATGTAACAAGAGAGAGTAAGAAGGGTGGTCTTCATGTCCTCATTTCACATAAAGCCACCAAAGCTTCTGATGTTCAGTCTTCCACCCAGCTGACTGTCTCCCTTTACTTGAGTTCCCTGTGACCATTTATTTATCACATTAAGGTTTGTGAAGAGTCTTACCTCTGTCATCTCATTTAATCTTCACAACATCTTGGTGAAGTTGGGATTGTCGCAATCTCCGTTTTACAGATGAGGAAACTAGAGGTGAAGGATCCCACAATTCATGTCAGAGGTAGGTTTTGAACCCAGATTTTCCCGGCTGACAAGTCCAACTCTTTCTTTATCTTACAGCCCCAGATGCCTCAGAGTCCAACAGGACTTCCAAATGATTCTTGCAGGTCCATTTTTCTGCCCATTACAGACTTGGGGAGACTTCAGTTGGTTTTGGTCCCTTTCTCAACCCATTTTTTGCTGGGAAGCTGCCTACATTCCTTTGCTGCCCAGCTCTCTTCCCACAGGGGTTCTGTGGGCAAAGGTTGCTCCATAGTCCTGTGGCCTGGAGCTGCATAAGGCGGGAAGTGATGATGAGTGTGGGAAGTGATATCCAGGGGAGGGGAGGGGAAAGGTTGGAGGCCAGAGCTTGTGGGTGTGTGGCTACCTTTTCTAGGAATGTGAGAGGCTATATGGTCATTCCAGTACAGGGAGTGAATGCAACAAAGAGATTGTTTGAAAACTCATTTGTTTTCCCGTGGACTGACCCTTTTCAGGTCATGGTCTCTGTTTTCAGACCCTTCAGGCATTTTGTGAAGGGTTTAACTATTTGGTCTTGGGAATGAGTTCAGAGTCAGATAATATATACGTGTGTGTGTGTGTGTGTGTGTGTGTGTGTGTGTGTGATTTTGGAAAACAGGTTGCATGGGCATCATTTGCTGTGAGTTTCTATATCTTATTGATACTTGTGTAAATGAATTCCTTCCTCCCCTTTCAGACTGTGATTCCCTCTTTGGCAGGTGTTTACTTTGCTTTACATAATCTTTTCCTTGGAGAGGCAGCACTGATGAGTTATTTAATACTAGGGTTCTAAGATGAAAAAGGAAAGAAAGAAGGGCAGACTGAGGAAATGTCTGAGAAAAGAAGAAGGGCCAAGGATCAGGACCATAGATGCTTTGGGAGGAAAAGGGCTTGCTTGCCCTGGTTGGGCCAAAATTATATTGCATGGCAGGGACTGTTGAACATGAGGAAAAGACAGTGAAGCTGAAAATGGGGGGAGAGACATTCCTGGAGAGGGTTAGAAGATGGTAATATGAAGAGAGATGAATACTCTCAAGTGGTCTGAGGCCAAAGGCTTTGAGGGAGAAGCGGGTTTCAAACTTGTGGCTATGACCTTGATGTCTAAAAGTCTTGGGTTCAGTAGCTCTGGAGTTCATTGGAAAGTGGACCTGATAGATCACACGCCCTTCTTGGATCTGGGAGACCGCCTCCTGCTACTCAAATATTGGTTGCTGTGTGGGATCAGAGGGAGAAAACAAATCACTGGCCATTTCAGCTCATTTGGTGTTGCTGGTCTAGCATAGCCTGCCACACAGAGCTGGTTCTCTAGGAAAGTTCTCTCTTCTTTGTGGGTGGAGGGTGGGGGGGTGTTGAGAACCCACGGAGGAGGGGGCTCCTTATGTGGTCCTTTCCCCAGTCTCAAATGCATGACCCTTTGAAAAGCTACATATTTAATATATATATATATGTATATATTATATAATTTGGGCTATAAACTCTTGAATAGTCTCCTTGACCTTTATCTTCCCATCACCATCCAACCCTGAGCAACAGACACTTCTATCAGACAGGCTGATCAGGACAGTTAGGAATGAAGTCTAAATATAACTTTCTCTGTCTGGATGCAACTCTGCCCAGGCTTCTGACAACCTCTTTCCCTGACTATAACTGCAGGAAGCAAGTAGGGAGAAGAGATAACAATGGAGAAGGGACTGGTCCTTTGTTGGGTGAAAGGTCAAAGACCAGGGACTACCAAAAACTTTGGTTCTCAGCCAATGGTCAGCTCACAAAGGCTGATTGAGTGTCTGCTGTGTGAGAGGTGCTGTGCTAGGTCTTGTGGGAGATTCCAGAAATATATAAATAGTATAGTCTGGTTAGGGAACAACAAACTAACATATAGGATGTAGAGAATGAGAAAGTGCTAATCTTTGTGATCTGAATAAAGTTAGAGTTTAGAAGTCTTTAGCCCACCATTTTGTTTTTCTTGCTTCTGACACTAAGGAGGGGAGAGGCAAGAAGGAGAGAATATGAACCTTAAAATAAAATTGCAATAATAACAAAGTTTACATTCACCTAGAGGAAGCTTCTAGCTCTTTTCTGGGGTCCGGATTTAGGAGAGTTGTTTAATGATTCAAGAGCATGCATAGTCATTGAGTACATAGAGACTTAAGTAGTTGAGAATTCAAAATTTGCAAGTGAGATAGGGTTTCATCTAGGGTCATCATATACAGTCAAATATCTATACATTCCCTTTTCCCCTCCATTTTTTTCCCCTGCCTCTTTCCCTAACCTCCTTCCTCTTTCTTTCTCCCTTTTGCTTTCTTCCATTCTTTCCTTCTTTTTCTTTCCTTTCTGACATTTTTGTATTTCAGAACTGAATTGCATATTAGATATTGATCATTGTATATTGTTATTTAACCTTGTTATTTAACCTTGACTAATATTCCTGCCTAATTGGGGTCAGAATATCAAGGAAAATCACAGAATCACATTTCTTTTAGACCCAGAAAGAATTCATCTTCCTTATTTTATAGGTAAGAAAACTGAGGTCCATAGAGGCCAGAATAATTTGACCAAGATTATATAGTGAGTTAGTGACAGAAGAAGGGATTAGAACCAATTAAATTCAATTTTTATTAAGGCAATTATGTACTACAATGGGTAGAGTATGGATTGGAGCCAGGAAGACTCATCTTCCTGAGTTCAAATCTGGGCTCAGACACTAGCTATTTAGCCCTGGGCAATTCACATAATCCTATTGGCCTCAGTTTCCTCATCTGTAAAATGAACTGGCAAACAATGTGACAAAGCATTCTAGTATCTTTGCCAAGAAAACTCCAATAAGTTCACAAAGAGTCAGACATGACTGAACAATAACTGAATTTATTAAGTGGCTAATCCTTGAAATGGTCTCTGCCATCAAAGAGATTACAATTCTACTGGTGGAATATAACATCAGTCAAATAACATGCATTTATTAAACCCCTAATATGTACCAGACACTGTGGATTCAAAGATAAAAGTGAAAAAGCCTCTGCCCTCAACTCACTTATGTTCTGCTAGGGGAAGGGCAAGATGTGTACAGATTGGACAAATTCAGGTTCCTTTGAGGGAGAGAACATTAACTATGGCAGAGGAATGGGAATAAGGAAAAACTCATGGAAAGGTCAGCCTCTGTACATGGCTTTTGAAAGAATATGAAGGGATGTCGAGAGTCAGAGTCGAGGCATGTCTGTGCATGGATGAATGCTGAGTTTGAGAGACAGTCACCTAGATTGTCTGAAACATAAAAAGCTTTGAAAGAGAGTAATCTGAGCTGTTAGGAAAGTTGTATCATGCTGGGGAATATATCTGTTATCTTTGAACCAGTAGGAACTCACTGAAAATCTTTGAGCAGGAGAGTGATCTGTGAAATTATATGGTTATTAGAAAAACTATTTTGGCATCTGTGTGGGTGATAGATTGACAAATGGGGAGATAGATTAATAGGCTTCTAATCCAGTTTGTCATTGACATTGACAGTGAAGTGAAGGAGGTGGATGCAAGAGATTCTAATGGAAGTGGCATTGTTAAGACTTAGTGATTGTTTTTTGGGTATGGGAGTAGAGTTGAAGAGGAGTGAAGAATGGGGGGGTGGAGCCAAGATGGTGGCGTGAAGGCAGCATTCCCCGACAACTCCGACCCCCCAAACCCCCCAAAAACAAATGAAGGCTCTAGCCAAAATTTAGAGAGGTAGAACCCACAGAAAGACTGAGTGATACATTTTCCCAGTCCAAGACAACTTAGAAGTCCCAGGGGAAAGGTGTGTTTCACCAAGACCAGGGGGTGGGGAAAAAAGCCACTGCACAGCCCAGCCCAACCCAGAGATCACCAGCAACAGCTTGAAGAGGAGAGGAGAGAACTCTGCTGCACCTGGGTGAGTGTGGAGTGAGGAGCACCGACCACAGAACCTGCAGCAAGAATCGGGAGAAAGCATCCTGCACCCCCAGAGAAGGTAAGGGAAATCTGCAGAAATCTCTCTGCTCTCCCTGGGGCAGGACTCTGCTGTCACTCAGACTCTGGGTACAGTTTAGGCTTCCTTACTAAGATAGCTGGATCCAGCCTTATAGCCCCAGGGCAGAAGGCAGTGCTGTGGTCATCTACGTATCAAAGCACAGGCTAGAGAGCTTAAGACCTTGGAAGAATAAAGGTCCCAGTGGGGTGTCCCCCCCAAAAAAAAGAACCCCAAAGCCTTGGAAGTGCTGTAAATTAGCCTTGGGCTGAGGTAATGAGTAAACAACAGAAAAAGAAGGATCTGACCATAGAGAATTACTTCAGTCCTATGGAAGGTCAAAACACATACTCTGATGATGACAAAATTGAAGTTTCTGTTTCCAAAACCTCCAAGAGAAATAGAAAATGGGCTCAGACTGTGGTTGAGCTCAAAAAAAAGGCTTTGAAAAGCAATTCAGGGAGGTGGAGGAAAAATTGGGAGGAGAAATGAGAGCAATGCAGAAAAATCATGAAAACCAAATCAAAAGCTTGGTGAAAGAAATATAAAAAAATACTGAAGAAAATAATATGTTAAAAACCAGTTTAGGCCTAATGGAAAAAGCAAAACAAAAGGCAAATGAGGAGAAGAATGCCTTAAAAAGCAGAATTGGCCAGCTGGAAAAGGAGATAAAAAAACTCTCTGAAGAAAGTAACTCCTTCAAGTGCAAAATGAAACTAAAGGAAGCTGGTGACTTTGCAAGAAATCAGGAAGAAATAATACTCTTCCAAAAAAGCCAAAAATTAAATGAAAATGTGAAGTATCTCATTGGAAAAAACAACTGACCTTGAAAACAGATCCAGAAGAAATAATGTGAACATTATTGTACTATCTGAAAGCCACGACCAGGAAAAGAACCTAAACTTCATTTTTCAAGAAATAATACAGCAAAATTGCCCTGAGATCCTAGAAGCTGAAGGTAAAATAGAAATTGAGAGAATTCACCAGTCACCCCCTGAAAGGATTCCAAAAGAAAAACTTCCAGTAATATTATAGCCAAATTCCAAAACTCCCAAATCAAAGAGAAAATTCTAAAAGCTACCAGAAACAGACAATTCAACTACCGAGGCTCCATAGTCAGGATTACACAGAATCTGGCAGCATCTACATTAAGGGCTTGTAGAGACTGGAATATGATATTCCAAAAGGCAAAAGATCTTGGTTTACAACCGAGAATCAATTACCCAGCAAAACCGAACATCCTCTTTCAGGGGAAAAGATGGATTTTCAATGAAACCGGGGACTTTCAAACTTTCCTAACGAGATGACCAGAGCTAAACAGAAAGTTTGATCTCCAAGTATAGGACTCTGGTGAACCATAGAGGGAGTGGAAGAGAGGAACTAACTATGAGGAACTTGATGATGTTGAACTGTTTGCATTCCTGCATGGGAAGAAGATATTGATAACTCATATGAACTTTCTCATTTATAATAGCTGTTAGAAGGAGCATATATAGATAGGACATAGGAAGGAGTGGGATATAATAGTATGATGTGGTAAAGGGATGGAGTCAGTGGGTGATGGGGGAAAGTACTGGAAGGAAGGAAAAGGAGATGAAGAAGCTGAGAGATTTCACACAAGAGTCAAAAAAAAAGCTTTTTTCAATGGAGTGGGGGGGAGGCAAGGGGGAATGAGTGACCCTTCATTCTCATCAGAAATGGCTGAGGGAGGAAATAGCATAAACACTTAATAGGGTGAGGAAATTTGTCTTGCCCTGGAGAAGGATGGGAGAAAAGGAACAAGATGAGGGGGGGATGGGGGAGGGAAGGGGGGGAATAGGTGACAGAAGAGAGGGGAGATCAAGGGAGAGGGTACTCAGATGCAACATGCTTTTGGACAGGGCCAGGATGAAAGGAGAGAAAGAATAGAATAAATGAGAGTGGGGAGAAATAGAGTGGAGGTACAGCTAGTGATAGCAACTGTGGGGAAAATATAGAAGCAACTTCTCTGGTGGACTTATGATAAAGAAAGGAACTCACCCCAGAGACAGAGCCATTGGAATCTGAACACAGACTGAAATACAATTTTTTTCTCTCTCTATTCTTGAGTTTTCCCATCTTCTTGGGGGGAGGAGGTTTATGTTTATTCTTATGTTTACACTTATAACATTCGATTTAGGGGGCGGCTAGGTGGCGTAGTGGATAAAGCACTGGCCCTGGAGTCAGGAGTACCTGGGTTCAAATCCAGTCTCAGACACTTAAAAATTACCTAGCTGTGTGGCCTTGGGCAAGCCACTTAACCCCATTGCCTTACAAAAAAAAAAAAACCTTAAAAAAACATTCAATTTACATCAATGTATGGCATGGAAACAATGTAGAGACTGTCAGACAGCCTTTGGGATGAGGGGAAGGGAGGAGGGGGAAAATTGTAGAATTCAGAGCCTTGAAAAAAAGATGGGTATAATTTACTATTGTATATAATTGGAAAACAAATAAAATGTTTTAAAAAAAAAGGAAGAGTGAAGAATGAAAAAATGCCTCCTATGTTATGAAACTGGTTAACTGGGAGAATGGTGGTGCTGTCAAAAGATTGTGAAGAAAATCCACATTTAGGGGGAAAGCTATGAGTTCTGTTTTGGACTTTGAGTTTGAGGTATGTCTCTACTTGGGATAACTGGGTAGGGGTGTGCCTTGGGCTACTAGTGATGAATGTAGTTCAGGAGAGAAACTTGGGTTGAATATAAAGATTTGGGAGTCATCTGAATAGGGATTTTTTGATTCATTAGGAGCTAGTTAATTAATAAGCATTATAACTGAAAACTTCTCTTATCTCTTGGAAGGCTGCTGTTTCAGTCTCATCTAGAAATAAAACTGTGTGACTGCTACATTTCACCTTTCATCTGTACTGTCAAAGCAATTCCCTCTCATCCTCCTCTTGGTCCTCCTTCCTGGCCAGATTAGTTGGACTTGATGGAACTCCTAGCTTCATGAACCCGCAGGGTCATCTTCAGGCTTGTAAACATCTGATGCTCTATCCTTTACTCAGGAAAGAAAACACAAGTCAGAAAAGGCAGCCACGGACTAGGCAGACTACCCCTATTCAAACTTCCATGAGAAAGTGATTGCTATCACATTGGAATGGGGAAGGGTCAGCCCATCCCTTAGCTCTCACTAGAAATCTAGGTATGATGGGCTCTGGAGGGTTGATGGAAGAACAAGTCGTCTGATAGTTCTCTCATTTTAACTGCTTCAGGATCCATCTCTCATGCTACTATGATGGGAATGGGTAGATCCAAGTTTTCTGCATCATAACAAAGCAAAAAAACCTTTTAGGGTTAGGTCACCAATTACTGAAAGTAGCCAAGAAATTTGCCGTTTTCCAAGGTCCAAGTGCTAAGAACATGTAGTCATTTAGAAGTATCTATGCATGCTCTGTACAACCTATGTTACTCATGCATGAATATATATGAGAGACTTTTTTTTTCTGTGAACAGGAAAATACTAAAGATCCTGGAAAAAGAATTCTGTTTCTTAATATATTGTTACATGTCTTCCCTCCCCAGGATTTTCTTAGACTTTGAGATTGGCACATATGATTAACCTTTGTGGACTAAGTTATTTTTCAGGTCCTGTTTTTAGGATACTCTGATAATATTTGGTCAGTTCTTTGATTTTTTTTCTCCCTTTTTTCTTATCTTTTCTATCAGTGACTTTGGGTTTCATATCAAGGAAGAGTGAAAAAGAAAACTATTTAGTTACAGAAAGAACTAAAGGAGAAAGCTGACGGCTACCAGCTTTGGAGGGCAACATTTTGGAGAACCCTGCTTTCAAGGAGTGTGGGATGTTGGGCCCTAATCTAATAGCTTTCCTGTGGGTTTGGCTTCCCATGTCTGTGAAATTCAGTAGACATCTCCTGGCTGGAGCTGGTTGTTCTGATAATATCTGGGAATGATGCATCTCTCAGGAAGCAACTGGGACTTCTCTGAGCAGAAACAGACATTAAAAAACAAGGTACCAATATTGGGTTATGTATTTCAGTTCATGACAGTTTAGAGTTAGCCCTACCGGCTGCGCATTTTTAGTTTTTTGTCTGGGGATATTTTGATTTGGGGGTGGTGGTGGTCCTGCAAGGTACCACAGTGGATAGAACACTGGGCTCGGATTCAGGAAGACTCATTTTTCTGAGTTCAAATCTGTAGTCAGACCCTTACTTGCTGTGTTGTGTGACCCTGGGCAAGTCACTGCACTCTGTTTGCCTCAGTTTCCTCATCTGTAAAATGAGCTGGAGAAGGAAATGGCAAATTACTCCAGAATCTTTGCCAAGAAATCTCCAAATGGGGTCACGAAGTGTCAGACACAACTGAAATAAGAGTCAGACATAACTGAAATTAAAATTCCAGTTGTGAGGTCTGTACCAGACTGGAGGAGAGTTTGAAGGACAGTTCAAGGTGTTTCTCTTCTCTGGAAGAGTGATTGTCTGCTTTTCTTCTGTGTGGTTAGTCTGCACCTACCTACCTCTTGGAGCCCTGCTGGAATAAACTGGAATAAATCAATGCTTGTTTATTTATTTTTTAATCCAAAAAAAAAAAAAAACTGACACTGAAAATATCTGTCTTTACCTTGCACAACTCCCATGGCTTTTTCGGATCACTAAGGCCCTTCTGTTGGCTCTTGAGGATGCTCTTGCTGACCCTTTGCTTACAACAGTCTCTGTGGAGTCTCTGAATAGGAACAGATGATTTACTAAGCAGTGATACATCTCATGGGAGCATACGATAAACGCCCACTTCTGCCAAATTTTTCCCTGACTAGACTTAGAATGTTGTGGATGAGTCACAGTGAAGCCTGATTCCTCTCCTACCTCCTAAGGATCTTTCTTGTAAAGAAGTTTTCTCAAGAATTATTTATTATTATTTTTTTTGGTGGGAGGAGGCAATTGGGGTTAAGTGATTTGACCAGGGTTATACAGCTAGTAAATGTCTGAGGCTGAATTTGAACTCTGCTCCTCCTGGGCCAATGCTCTATCCATCCTAACTATTGTTTGTTTTGACCAGAAACCCTGAAAGTCTTCTCCCAGATTGATTTTTCTTGGACTATGTGAAAGAGGCTCCTTGCTTCTTTTCTCTCACCTGCCTTAATCACTGAGATACCTTGAGGATCTTACCCTTCCAACAATTTTTTCCCTTTCTTTTTCAGAAATGGTATTTTTTTTTATCTCTTGCCTAACTTTAATGACTGGATGGTGTTGCTTCAAACTGTGACCTGGGAAAGACTGAGTTTTTAAAAAACTAAGGTCTCCCCCTGTATCCAGGATAATCTCCTCTTGTCCTGATCCATATCCCTGGTTCCAGAGGAGAAATTGAGGCTGGTGACTTTGCACAGTCCCCATCACTCAAATCCAGTTCACTTGGATATTGTGGCATCACCTCCTTGATGTCTGAGACAGGACAAACACAACCACCACCACTTAGCTGCCCCTTTCCCATGCATTATGAATTGGCAACATTATTGCTCCAACAGAGGAGTGGTTTTGCTCATCCATTACCTTGACAACTTTGAGATTGAGGTTTGATTCCTCCAGAATCAAATATAAAGTTCTCTGTTTTGACATTAAAAATCCTCTCTACCCTTCCTCCTTCTACAAGAAGTCTTTCTTGGTCTTCCTTGATGCTAATGCCTTCCCTCTATTGATTATCTCCAATCTGTCCCATCTTTAGCTAGTGTCTTTGCACAAGGCTCCCTCTCTTTAATCAATCTTATGTGCAAGTTAAGATATCACTTTCCTGAAGTCATGGTATTCTTCAAAATTGAAGGACAACTAATAACTAACTAGCTAGCTAACAAGCTATTTGTCTGTTGTGTCCTCCACTGGACTGTTGAGAGCAGTCCATGTCTTTTGCCTCTCCTTGCATCCCCAGAACTTAGCATAGTGCCTCCCTGAATGCATGTTTCTTGATGGGTTGGCTGGCTGTGAGGAAGAGCAATTTTGTTTGTTTAATTTTAATTTTTTTTTTTTTTGCAGGCTGTGTTAATGCTAGTGTTGCTTCAGTTAGCATTGAGCTAATTGAATATTGGTCAATTCAACTTAAAAGGAGGATAAAAAACATTTTTTGAACTTGTGGGGCTGGAGATTGGTATCAGGAAAATGATTTCACCCCAGCCCTTAGCGATGTCAGCTTTTTTTCTCCTTTGGGGGCAGGTCTGGTTTGTCTATGGGCCATGACTAATGTTGCCTGCTTCCTCTTCAAACTCTGATCTGAAGATAGTAACTAGTCTTTGCTTTACTCAGTGGTTGGGAGTTGTAGCAGAAGTCTTACTCCCCAGCAGGGGAGGAATCAGCAACATCAGGATCAGATGTTAGGGTGCAAGAAACCACTCTGCTGGAGGAGAGTCTTGGGATATAGAGCAGGACTGTCATACTGGAGGGACTGGGACCCAGAATCGCCAGCTGAAAATGGAAATGGGAAGTATTTCCCCAAATAAATCAGAGTTAATGAATAGATAAAAGAAATAGATAAAATAATAGGAGATCATGTTAATTAGCTGTTTGTTAAGTGATTTGTCCAGGGTTATACAGCTAGCAAAGGTCTGAGGTCAAATTTGAACTCTGGTCATCCCCTTCAGGAATCCATTTCTATTTGAGTTTGATACCACTGGCATTGATTCCCAGAAGCTCACTGTGTAAACAGTTATAAAGTTTACATAGAGCAACAAGTTTCCAGTATTTGATGATTTGGAGAATCCCAACTTTGACCTCATCTCTCTATGACTTTTGTTTTTTAGGTTTTTTTGCAAGGCAATGGGGTTAAGTGGCTTGCCCAAGGCCACACAGCTAGGTAATTATTAAGTGTCTGAGGCCGGATTTGAACCCAGGTACTCCTGACTCCAGGGCCGGTGCTCTATCTACTGTGCCACCTAGCCGCCCCCTATCTATGACTTTTTGAGGAGTTTTATTTTTCTTCCTAGACAGGTCCAGTTTCAGAATCTCTTATGTTAGCTTTCTTAGAGAAGAAACAAGGTCCTTTTTTGGACCTGGAATCATAAAGACCTGAGTTTGAATCTTGCCTCAAAAACTTACTAGCTGGATGGTCATGGACTCAACTACTGTCTGCTTCAGTTTCCTCATCTGTAAGATGGATATAATAATATCATCTACCTGCTGTGGTTGTTGTGAGATTAAAATTCTTGGGAGACATGCCATGGAATTCAAAATCGAAAAGATTTGCCTACTGACTTACATATATGAGCTGAAAGAGAGCGGTAGCTTAGATAGAAATAGGGAAGTTTGAAGGGGCAGCTAGGTGGCGTGGTGGAGAGAGCACCGGCCCTGGAGTCAGGAGTACCCGAGTTCAAATCTTGCCTCAAATACTTAATAATTACCTAGCTGTGTGGCCTTGGGCAAGTTACTTAACCCCATTGCCTTGCAAAATAACCTACCCCCCCCCCCCCAAAGTAGGGAAGTTTGGAAGAAGGCTGGATTTGGGGGAAAATATGAATTCTGTTTTGAGCATGTTGAATTTGAGATGCCTCCAGTTTGAAATGCCAATAGGCAATTGGTGACACTGGAGGGAAGTTCCAGAGGTGAGATTGGAGTGAATGAACCCTTATCCTAGAGATAATAATTAAACCTGGACTCTGAAGTGGTCGCCAAAAGAGAGAGACTAGAGAGAGAGAAAGGAATCTAGGACAGAGCTTTGGAGAATACACACATTTAAGGGATACAGTTTGGAAACACAGAAGTTGCTGTGAGGCAGGAGATGACCCAGAACAAGATCACTATCCAGAAAACCCAACAAGAGAGAATCAGAGAATTAGGGAGTCATCAATAGTGTCAAATGCAACAGGGTTAGCTGAGAAAGATGAAGACTGAGAAAGTACAATCAGATTTAATCACGAGGAGAGTATTGACTGTGTGACCCTGAGCAAGTCCCTTAACCCTAATTATTGAGAGAGAGAGAGAGAGAGATCAATGGTAGCACCTTTGGAAAAAACACTTTCAATTGAATGAACAGGGTCAGAAGCCTAATAATAAAGGATTGGGGGAGTCTAGATGGCAGAGTAAAGGCTGAAAAAGGGTTAAAGGACTGAGTGACAAAAGAGGAAGTCTAGGTGATGAGTGTAGAGAAATTTTTCCAGGAGCTGACTGAGAAAAGAAGAGAGTTGGGACCCAGGACTTGGGGGCATGGCAGACTCTAGAGGGCAGTTAGCCATGCTTGAAATATGTAGAGGAGGATCCAGTAGATGGGCAGAAGTTGGGGATTAGAAGGCAAGAGCGTGGATATTTAAGTGAGTAATCTGCTGGAAGAGATGAGGAGATTTGAACTGGGTAATGTCTGAGTTCCTTTCCCACTGACATTCTGTGACTGTTAAACTATTCTAGGTCCTTCTCAGCTAGGTCTTTGAGAGGCAACTAGCAGGGCTATAGTTAAAAAAAAAGAGTTAATCCCTTACTGTTTTCTTGGGATGAATGTGGGGTAGGGAGCTGGCACAGGCCCCCTATGATAGCCCTGGCAACACAGGAGATTTCAGCACCTGCTGAATGGGGCTTTTCCTGTTCTCTGGGGATGCCTGTAAAAACATAGTGTTGTGCCAGTGTAGGATAACATATTTGGTCCTGCCAAGCCTTCTTTGCTGGGCAGCTAAAAATCAAGTTTTCTTTTCATATTGGAATATTTGAATTTTCTTGATTCAGAGGTCTTGATATAACCCATCTTACAGACTGATTATAATTGAGCAGGCCTGACTCAGATATGCCTGGGGTGGTTGATTTCTTTTGGGACTTGTATCCAAAGTAGATGGTGTATGTCCCCACTCACTTCCAGGCAATACCCTAAAGTTCTTTTCCAAAAGCATTGGTTTGAATCCTTTCTTCTGCTTTTCACCCTCCCCTAAGCAAGAACCCCCAAACTTCCATTCTTTCCTCCAGGAAGGGGGAAGATCTTTGTAGTCTGTGGCTGTCTGCTTGACCTGTCAGATCACCTCAAGGCTCTGAGCCTCCCACCCCACTCCATGCATGCCTCTCTCTCTCTCTCTCTCTCTCTCTCTCTCTCTCTCTCTCTCTCTCTCTCTCTGTCTGTCTCTCTACCTCTCTACCTCTGCAGACACTTGTGAAGCCAGGGAGTCTCTCTGCTGCTTTCATGGTGTTCCCTAATTGATAATCCACAAAGCAAGTACATTCTGAGCCTAATAAAACAGATATATCTTCTCAGTTCAGAATGCTAAACCACAGGAGGTGGGGAGAATTTAAAATAGAATAGAATTTTTGGGGTTGGAAGGAACCTCAGAAATCATCAAGTCCATCTCAGACTTTCTCAGACCCCTATGAGCTGTGTGACCCTGAATAAATCACGTAACTGCTGTCTGTCTCAGTTTTCCCCAACTATAAAATGGGGAATAAGAATAGCACCTCCCTCCTAGAGTGGTTGTAAGACAATATTTAGAGAAGTGTTTAGCACAATTCCTAGTACATGGCTGGTGGTATATAAATACTTAATTCCTTCCCCTTTCACCTCTTCTTTTTACAGATGAAAAAGCTGAAATCCAGAGAGGTTGTTGACTTGTCCAAGGTTAGAGAGCCAGTAAGTGGACCCACCAGCTCTATGACCTCACTCCTGTCCCATTTCTCTCCAAATATGATGTCATCGCTCACAGTTTTGACTGTGAGACCAGATGTTACTGAGCAATGATGCTGCAGGTCTCCTCTGGGGACTTTGTCTGTTCCACTCTGGAACCCAGGAGGGGAAGAGAGTATTCATTAGGGAGGGACTCTACCCAGCAAGAAGATCTGAGCAATTCATTTTCTTCTCAGAAACAGCTTCAGCAGCTGTGGAGAGCCATGATTTGATGGGTGGCCTGTTGGGGCTTTCTTTGTGGCAGAAACATGGATAGGATGAAGGTGGCAAGGATGAGGAGCAGACTTGAAACCCAATCTTAAAAGAAGGCAGAATGAGGATCTTTGGTTAGAAATGAATCAAGGATTTGAAGCTGAAGTCCAACTCCTTTGAAGTTCTCTCATCCGACCCCTTCCTACTTTGCCAGTCTTATAGCTTACTCTGGGATCCACTGGCCTCATAAGACACTCCATTTTTTTTTAGGCTTTTGCAAGGCAGTGGGGTTAAGTGGCTTGGCCAAGGCCACACAGCTAGGTAATTATTAAGTGTCTGAGACCGGATTTGAACCCAGATACTCCTGAATCCAGGGCCAGTGCTTTATCCACTGCGCCACCTAGCCGCCCCGACTGTAAGCTTCTTGAGGACAGGCATAGTTTAAAAAATCTTTCTTTATATCCCCATTGCTTAGTACAATAGACCATAGTGAAAGCATTTGACAAGAATGTTTTCATTAATCAAGAACTAAAGATGATCCAATAATGTAAGTCTGGCAATGCTGACTATTTACCTGGCAGTGTTATTCCCAATGCTAGGCAGCTTCCAGGAAACCAAAGTCTTTGGGTTCTGAGGAGAGTATGTGACTTTATTGACCATTAGACTGACAGACAGGTTAACCATTCTGTACTGTCAAAAAAGGTATTGCCAAAAATCACCATAATGGTGTGATATCTGTTTCACACCTTGACCTGATTTGATAGAAAACAGAACTTCTGGTGATATCTGGATGATTTGGGAGTTCTTGGCCTTATAGCTATGAGTTTCTTCCCATATCAGTGAGGCCTTAAAGAAATTCTGTTTCCTATCAGATCAAGCCAAGGGGTGAAACAGTTCTGGAAAAGGCAGTGAGAAGCATGTCTTTTTCACAACATTACCTCACTCTAATAAATGTAATGTGCAGGACATGTCATCATGTATATGACCACATGTTCCTCTTTGAACACGAAGGATAAACTGGTGCTACTACCACTACTACTGTTGCTGCTACTACTGTAACAACTATTGCTGCTGCTGCTACTACTACTACTAACTACTGCTATTCCTACTACTACTACAAATACGACTGCTAACTTACTACTACTACTACTACTACTACTGCTGCTGCTGCTACTACTACTACTCACTACTACTTCTATTCTTATTACTACTACTAACTTACTATTACTACAACTACCTACTGATACTACTACTGCTGCTGCTGCTGCTACTACTACTACTAACTACTACTTCTATTCTTATTACTACTACTAACTTACTATTACTACAATTACCTACTACTACTACTGCTGCTGCTGCTGCTACTACTACTAACTACTACTTCTATTCTTATTACTACTACTAACTTACTATTACTACAATTACCTACTACTACTGCTGCTGCTGCTGCTACTACTACTACTACTCACTACTACTTCTATTCTTATTACTACTACTAACTTACTATTACTACAATTACCTACTACTACTACTGCTGCTGCTACTACTACTACTACTCACTACTACTTCTATTCTTATTACTACTACTAACTTACTATTACTACAACTACCAACTACTACTACTGCTGCTGCTGCTACTACTACTAACTACTACTTCTATTCTTATTACTACTACTAACTTACTATTACTACAATTACCTACTACTACTGCTGCTGCTGCTACTACTACTACTACTCACTACTACTTCTATTCTTATTACTACTACTAACTTACTATTACTACAACTACCAACTACTACTACTGCTGCTGCTGCTACTACTACTAACTACTACTTCTATTCTTATTACTACTACTAACTTACTATTACTACAATTACCTACTACTACTGCTGCTGCTGCTACTACTACTACTCACTACTACTTCTATTCTTATTACTACTACTAACTTACTATTACTACAACTACCAACTACTACTACTGCTGCTGCTGCTACTACTACTAACTACTACTTCTATTCTTATTACTACTACTAACTTACTATTACTACAACTACCTACTACTACTACTACTGCTGCTGCTGCTGCTGCTGCTGCTGCTACTAACTACTACTTCTATTCTTATTACTACTACTAACTTACTATTACTACAACTACCTACTACTACTACTACTACTGCTGCTGCTGCTGCTGCTACTGCTACTACCACTTCTATTCTTACTACTACTACAATTACTACTGCTAACTTACTTACAACTACAACTACTACTACTACTGCTACTACTACTACTAGGTGGACCATACATGTGAACTAAGAATACTGAAGTTTAATGAGGTTAAATGACTTGCCCTGGGCCATACACCTAGAGGGAGGCAGCCTTTTGATTTTAAGAGTCTTCATGAGGAGGTTAGGTGGCTACTGCTATGGGATATATTTAGAGGCTTTCTTTTTAAGTATTTGTCAACCTACATGAACTCATAATTCCTTTCTAGCACTAATATTCTGGGATTCTAAGTTATTCCAAGTTTCTCTGGACACTTTGAGAGGCAATTAGCAAGAATATAGTTTTACAGTGTAAAGACTGGCAAATAGCCTTCTGTGGGGGGTGGGGGGAGGAAAACAAGATTAGGGGAAAAATTGTAAAACCCCAAAATAAATAAAATCTTTTATTTAAAAAAAATAGTTTTAAATTTTTTACGTGATTTTTTAAAAAATTTCATTGACTTCCTTGTTGAAAGGGGACTCAGGAAGTCTAGTTGGAACTAGTAGCCAAAATCCCATATTTATTGGAAATCTCCCACATTTTATTGTGAACTATCCTGTTCTATCTTTATGATAACAATGACTAAATCAGTCTCCTCTCAAGACTGAGGCTGGCTGTGAGAACATTGGTTTCTCACTTTTCACCTTCATCTTCCATTAGCTTGGCCAGACCTTCCTGGAACTGAATTCTAAGAGAGATGTGAGTGATCAGAGGGGAGTGGACAAGGGGTTTTAAGACCATATACAGGCTTCTCCTTTCTCACATCACTCTGATGCCTTTAACCCTTTAGCTTCCTTGGGTATTGCTCCCCGATTTTCCATTGTCTCTTCTCTGACTAAACAACTAAGCATATTACTATGATGTATTACTCTTAGTAGGTACATGGTATCTATTAGTCAAATGAATGTTATTTGTTGAAAGATGTCTTACTAGAAATTTGCTATCCTGAAGGCAAGATATCACTGAGTGTTGGGCAGTCTGGCAAACAGCAGTATGATGTTATGGTCTTGGAAGTGTAGACTAGTAATTGAGTGAATAGGGAGGGCTTGGAGAGGGTTCAGAGGAAAGGAAGCACCCGAAGAAAGGTCTGGGAAAAATAGGCCTTTTGAGGAGACACTACAGTCTGAACTTGTTTAGCCAATAGCCAACAGACAAATGAGGAAGGAGACTTAATTACAGCTCTTAAGTTTGTGAAAGAATATTGTATGAATGAAAGGGAACAGCTGTTCTAAGTTTTCTCTTAGTGCAGAACAGGATGAAATCATGGTTATTAAAGCAAGAGGTCTAATAGTGAGATGTTAGGAAGGACCCTCTGAAACTAGGCCTTGAAAGTTATGGACCCCCCCCCCCCCCCATGTAGAGGTGAAAGAAAGGAGAAACAGTCTTGTTCTGGTTTGATTTGAATCCAGGCCAGGAGGGGAAATGGTGGGTAGGAGGAAATTAAGAAACTTCTTTAGTTTCCTTCCAACTTAATTGAAGAAATTAAATTTTAAAAAACAAGGCTTTTATTGCTGTGTACAACCCCCTTTTCCCCAACCATGAAATTGCTGAAAAAGTCATGTAACTCAGCATACCACCAGGGGGTGCATCACCCACATGTTGGATCCAGTAGGGAGGCCTTGGGAAAACTAGAATTGGAGTTTGGAATAACTTTTCTTGTTCTAGAGACAGACTTAGCTACCTTGTATGAGCTTCAGACTCTTGACAGATGATCCTTCAAGCTTCCTCCTCCTTCTATTCCTCATCCTCTTCTTCCTCATCCTCCTTCTTCACAATTCTTCTCTATTGCACAATTTTTATATTGAGGGTGATGGAGATCAGTATGTGTTTTTTTCTTTTGAATGTGTTGCATTCTGGTCTAGAAGTTGTCGACTTGGGAAGGCAGAAGGGGTAGTCTTAGGGTTAGAATGGCATGAGCCAAGGGGAAGGATTTGTGGCATCCCTAGAATTTTATATCCATCCATTTCTGTTGGGAAGAGGAGCAAGGTCCCTAAAATTGTATATCCATCCATTTCTGCTGGGAAGGGGAACAAGGTCCCTAGAATTTTATATCCATCCATCTCTGTTGGGAAGGGGAACAAGGTCCTAAGTTTGAGTTTGGGGGTTGGCAGGGGGAAGGAATAGAGAAGATGCTTGACTCTGAGTTGGAGGAAGTTGACCATCTTGATCTAGGATTTACATCTAGATTATAGATCATCTTGGCCAACCCTCCTGTTTTGCAGGTGAGAAAATTGAAGTACTTTCTACTGCCACCATATTTCTTCCCTGTTATAGCACCATGGGAAATATTTGGCAGTTTTTTTTTTTTAGGTTTTTGCAAGGCAAATGGGCTTAAGTGGCTTGCCCAAGGCCAAACAGCTAGGTAATTATTAAGTGTCTGAGACCGGATTTGAACCCAGGTACTCCTGACTCCCAAGCTGGTGCTTTATCCACTGCGCCACCTAGCTGCCCCAGTATTTGGCAGTTTTAATCATCAGGAGCTAGTGATTTCATGTTTGTTTGCATAGGAAACCAGGAGCTCAAAGAAAGAGAAAACTAGGACTTTCTAAGATGATAATGGAACTCTCCCTAGGACAAATAGAATGGTTAGAACTTAGATGGTAAAGAGTTCTGGGTAAGGAGTCAGAAGGTAGAGGTCCTGGCTCTGGCCTTGCCACTAACTATCCAGTTACCATGTGAAAGTCATTTTTCCTCTTTTTGGCTACAGTTCTCTCTCCTGAAAAATGAAGAAGTTAGATTCAATAATCGTTAAAGCCTCTTTTAGCTCAAACATTGATTCTACATGATAGGGGTTCTTTCTAGTAATATCATCTAGCATTTCTATAATGACTTAAGGTTTGCAAAGAGACTTCATAGATATTTTCTCATTTTATCCTCATAACAATCTTGGGAGGAAGGGGGTTATTTTTATCCCTTTTTTTTTTTTTTTTTTTTTTTTTTTACATCTAGAAGCTGAGGTGACAGGGGTTGTGATTTACCCAGTCACACAGATAGTGAGAGTCTGAAGCTAGATTTGTACTCAGGTAAGCCTTCTTCAGAGCAGAGATGACTGTTAGAACATGACAAAAAAACAAAAATTCTCTTCTTTTCACCATTTTATTTCCTATCTTTTCCCCCCTCTCTTACCAAGGGAAAAAAATCCTCAAAAAGGTCAATTCTAGGTTCAGAGGGTTGGTTAGGAGGATTTTGATGGTCTGAGGTTCTAAGGGAGATGGTGTTTGATGCTCTTATTTTTTTTTAGAAGTTAGAAGTTGGCTTACTAATTCAGGAATTTCCCAGCATTGAAATTTGTAATACCTGATTTTCCCCTGCTAAATTTGTAACTTTTTTCTTTCTCCAACCCTTTCTAAATATCCTGTACAGCAAAAGTATCAGATGTGTTGCTGGCTGACTGGTGAAACACCTCAGTGCAACTGAACCATTAAAATGTAATTAGGAGGTGTTTAACAAAATAAATAAAAATACAACAGAATGTCAATTTGTGGTTTTCTAAGTCAGTTTGTGGCACAAAGTATCCATTTCTATTTGTTTGACATCACTGCTGTGCAGCATGCATATGTGCATTTACATGTATGGATATATGTGCCCAAATATATATATATATATATGTATATAGTATGTGTACAAATATAGATTGATACATGAATGTGTTTGTATACACAGTTGTTATTCAGTTTCAGTCATGTCAAACTCTTTATGACCCCATTTAGGTTTTCTTGGTGAAGACACGGGAATGGTTTACCATTTCCTTCTTCAGATCATTTTACAGATGAGCAAACTGAGACAAACAGAATGAAATGACTTACCCAGGGTCACACATGAACCTGGGAAGATGAGTTTTTCTGACCTCAGATCCGGCACTCTATCCCCTAGGCCATCTATCATCAGTCCAATATATATATATATATATATATATATATATATATATATATATATACATACACATAATACATATGTACACAAACACACATTATATGTCATAGATACACATGTCTAAATATATTCACATATACATGATATGTTTAAATATATACTTATATGCATGTGTTTGTATCTGTTTGTGTATACATATATTGAATTATAGACAATATATAGTATTTGTCTGTAATCCAATATCCTCCCTCAAATTACATCCATTTGTGACTTAGTAGCTAGGTCCTAGACGTCTTTATACTATATCCATGTATTTTTTTTTTCAAAATCTAAAATGAATTTAAAAATTTCAACTCTGAATTGAGATAACTAGAAGCAACCTGGGATGTTATAATACTTGGAAAAAGATCAATGAAATAAAGATTCTGTTTCTTCTTCTGTGCCCTGGAGCAAGTCATTTAGCTAATCAGTGTCTGTTTTCTCTTTTGAAAGATAGAAAGAATACTTAACTGCCTTTAAGAACCGAGTCTTGAGGTTGTTGTGAAATTCAAATGAATGTGAATTTTTTTGTGTGTGCATGTTGGAAAATTTAAAGTGTCTTATAAGCTCAAGATTATATATTTATATTTCTCATAAGATTTAGAACTAGAGGAAATGTTAATAATAGTCAGCCAGTCCAACCCCTGATATTATAGTTGGGAAAATGGAAGGGAAGTGACTTACTAAGGGTCACACAGGAAGGAAGCTGGAGCAAGTATTCATAGGTAAAGGAACAAAACATTTTTCTTCTAAACTATATGATTTAATGATATAAGGAGATGTTCTAAAAGTCTTAGTGCAGTTTTAAGCTATAGTTTAGGAGACTCCACCCTCATCATCTCTTTAGATTCTGAGATAATTCTGAGAAATGGGAGTGCAGGTGTTATTAATATGAACCCTTATTCATAAGGAAACCATGAGGCTCAAAAATTGGTGACTTGCCCAAGTTTTCAAAGCTGGTCAAGGGAGCGAGCTTGAAGACTCCCCAAAACCACACTTTTCCCATTAAACCCAGCGACTATAGACATGAGAAAAGGAGCGCTCTAAATTGTAGAGACTACCAAGACCACTCTAGTCTCGGGTAGGACTGCACCATAACTTGCAAACCTTATTCTTGTTGTCAATTAGTTTTTGCTCCCTGATTATGGTGGTCAATGATAGCAACTTGACCGTGCCCTTGAGGGCCATTCCAGCATCCTAAGTAAGACAGAACGGGAAGAAAGAGGGAGGATGAGATGGGAAGAGAATGGCAGCTTTGCGCTCTGCTGTGATAGTGAGACTGGATCACCACTGTCCTGACTGATTGCTTTGATTTTTAGGAAGATGAGAGACTGTCCAAGCTCTGACTGGAGCACCATGAATGCTTGCACTGACTAAAGCCATCCACAGGACCTGGGCCGGCAGCAGAGTAAGTAGAGGCCGCCAGTCTGGGCGGGCTCAGGGGAGGAGGTGGGTGCATTTCCGCCCACATCTCAGCCCGGAAAATCCCAAGTCCAGAAACAAGTCAAAGCAAGGCAGCACAACCCTCCCAACCCACTTCAGAGCCCAAAGCAGCATTTATTTCCTCTTCTGATCTTTGTAGCCAGTTCCCTCCTGTAATTCAGGACTCGTCCAAGTTATAGTATTTGAAAAAAACAAAACCAAACAAACGTAACAATACTGAGCCGACACTGGAGGGGAAGAGAACAAGCCAGTCTTGTGTCTGCTCCCCTCTCTTCTCTGGACTATTCGAGCAAGTCCCCAGGAAAACTCAATGCCTCTGTTTGACTGGAGGGAGGTAGGAGGGGGGCAATGTGGGAAAAACTGGGCTGATTGAAAGGGGGTGTTATTTCATGAATGCCTCCGGGATGGAGATGGCATGTATGTGACAGAGAGAGTGTTGGGGGGCGGGGGAGGCAGTAGAGTAATAGAGGAGAACAGGATGGAGATAGAGACAAAGAAGAGAGGAAGACACACATAGGGGGGAGAGAGAAATGAGAGGCAGAGAGAGAGGAGGAAAAGAAGAAGAGAGAGAGAAGAGGAGGGAAAGAGAAAAGAGAGGAGAGAGAGACACAGAGATAGTGTGGAGAGAGAGAGAGAGAGAGAGAGAG
>NC_133660.1:237819731-237829731 GCF_037893015.1 Macrotis lagotis | reverse complement strand
TAGGAGTGAGCGTGGAGTATGCTGTTGGTTAAGAAGAGATTTGGTGGAGGGGGACGGAATATTGTATAGGGAAGAAGTCTCCCTGAATTTATAAAGGAGCTTTTTTTTTTTTTTTGCTTCTTAGGGAAGTGTGGATTGAGTTTCTCTGATCTCCTTTATCATGTGTTTTTGGAAAGAATTGTTCCCTTGATTCTGTCAGCTCTATGCTTATGAAAAAAAGCTATAGAAAGGGTCATCGTATGACTAATGTCCGACTTAACCTTTCCATACCAGTTTCCCCATCTTTAAAATTATCGCCACAAACTACATTCCCCCCTTTCCCTCTCACGAACATGTCATTGGATCTATAATTTAATTGATGTGACCAATCCTTTCATTGATACAAATTGCAACCCCTCTATGACTTCTCATTTCCCTTGTCCACTTTATACCATGTTTCTCCAATGGATAAGCCTCTAATGCTTGAGACCTTCTTCCTTGACTTTTTTTTTTTTAGGTTTTTTGCAAGGCAAATGGAGTTAAGTGGTTTGCCCAAGGCCACACAGCTAGGTCATTATTAAGTGTCTGAGACAGGATTTGAACCCAGGTACTCCTGAATCCAGGGCCGGTGCTTTATCCACTGCACCACCTAGCTGCCCCCTTCTTCCTTGACTTTTGCATCTTACAGGTACCAGTACCACACTCTGAAGAACCATCTCTTACAAAGATAAAAAGTGCCTATGGAAATGCCAGGAGATGTGTGGAGGGCTGTTAAATTGATGCTTCTTCTCCCTGGCTGAGGTGTAGGCATAGAAATGAAATCATAATATTACAGAATTTCATTTGGAAGGGTCCTAAGATGTTATAGAATCCAACTCCCTATCCAAAACATGAATCCTTTCAACATCATCCTCAAATGGTCATTCAACCTGCATTTAAAGACATCTATGGGGGACTCATTACCCCGGAGGTCACCTGTTCTACTTTTGAGTAGCTCTCATTAGGAAGTTTGTCCTATGGAAGAGAGGATCTCAGAGAGGACATTTGACCTCTCCAGGGTAAAACAGGACCAGTCAGAATCCTAGTCTGTACTGGTGAGAAGGATAGCAGGTAGCAGGGAAATGAGATTCTGATTTCCTATCTCAGTTCCTTGAGATATAATTTTGATTGCTTACCCTGCTGAATGTTGATGAGGGACCTCAGCCTTCAGTTGGGTTTGGAGCTCTACTCCTTCTGAGAAAAGGGTTTTTTTGGGATTTAACTTGAATAGGGGAGAGAGAGAGAGAGAGAGAGAGAGAGAGAGAGAGAGAGAGAGAGAGAGAGAGAGAGAGAGAGAGAGAGAAAGTGTGTGAGAATGAGACAGACTGACAGAAACAGAGACAGAGAGATAATGAATCAAAGTGAAACATGTTAAAGCAGAGAACTTTTAGATAAGCCACAAGATCATGAGGCCAAAGGACATCAGAATCAACCAAGGAGAGGAATCACAGCACTGCTTACTGATGTTGGGGGAGATGAGGCCCTGTGGATAGAACAGTAAAAGGGATTATGAGTTTTCTTCCACTCTGTTAGCCCCTTGTTTTATGGGCCAGGAGAATAGTCAGTCAACTTTGCCCTGAGGTGGTGTCTGGGTAGCTTGGTCCTTGAGCCTGTGGGTTCTGGGTACTGTGCCAGCACCTCCTCCCATGAATCACCATCAGTCTCCTGAAATCTTACTGCCAGCTTCAGTTATTCCCCTTATGTTGGCAGTTTCAGAAGTATGGAATAGAAGAAAGAGTATACCATCAAAGGCTTCAAATACTGTCTCTAATGCTTATGCCTGCTTGACCTTGATTGGGTTACTTAACCCCTATGGGTCTGCCATGGTATCTTTACCTACAGGATGAGGAGTTTGGGTCAGAAGTCCTCTTCCAGTTCAAATTAAGATCCAATGAATACCTCTGTTTCCTCCAGAGGAGAGGTCACAATTTGGATTTCTCTGAGTTCCTTAGTAAACCAAACAATATCACATCTTTGTTTTCTTTTATGCAACTTTTAAAGACATTCTCAAAATGTGGTTCTTTGGGTGGGATCCCTGGGGGAAATAAGGTCAAAAATTATTTCCATATTAATACTAAAACATGTTTTAATATGGTAAATATTGATAGATATAATCTATGCAAACAAAAGTTCTTTGGGGGAGTCTTCAATCATTTCTAAGAATATAAAAGGTCTAGAGATCAAAAATATTTGTGAAAAGCTGCCCTAAGGCTATAAATTGCCAAGAAGGTGCTGCCCTGCTTTAATAGAAAAAAATTTACCCATCCAAGATTTCCCTTTGCAAATGAGTCACAGATACAGCCCTTGTCCCTTGTCATCTGAAGTCTCTAGTCCTTTCAAGAGATGACTGAAGGAATCAACTGGAATTGCCTTCTGCTTGGCCATTTTTGTCCACAGGCTAAGCATGTGCATAGTGTCTGGCACATAATAAGTGATTAATAAATGTTTATTGATTATTGTTAGAATCATGCTGGATTATTAGAGCAGGAAGGCTCCTTAAAGGATATCTGGACCAGCTCCTTATTTTACAGGTGAGGAAATTGAGGCTGAATAAGATAAATTAGAGCAAGATTAGTCCTACTCTATTCCCAGGATCAGATGTGAAGACTCAGGAGAGTGCCAGTCAATTGGCTACCCCCATTGGTTAGGCTTGGGGGGAGTGGGGATCTGAGGAGGGTCAGAGCAGGTGCCACATATACTCCCCCAGTCTTCATGGGACCCTAGAGCCCTTTCTGTATTTCTTATCTTGTCTCTGAATTTAAAATGATTCTGAGGAACTTTGTATATGACCTGGTGATGAATGAGGTCATTTGGCAGATAATTATTTCAGGGCCTAGGACTTTTGGTCACCTGTGATTGTTTAGAAGTGTCCCAGCTCTGAAAGAAGCAATGCTGCTGAGCTGGCAGCCTCATTCAGAGGCTGCTAAGGACTCAACCTGAGTTTTCCTTGTATGTTGATGCCTTGTCTTTCCTTCAAAAGTGACAATAGCTTCTATGGATGAGCCAGTCTCATTAGTTATCATCTACCTTTTCCTAGGCTGGTACCTTTTGCTCATGGTTTCTACCTGGTTTCAACCAGAAGCTCCTCAGTTCTATCTTCTTTGGGATGTACAGTGTGACTCTGTAGAAGTCACCCTGACCTCGATTATACTAGTCCATCTACCCCCTAGAAGCTGTGGGTCTGCTTCAAGGGGACCAGCAACAGCCCTTGCCTGAGGGGGAAGGAAAATGAGACTGTGAACAGTCAATGCGTTAGGCTTGGCTAATCCTCTGGGGTTTGGTTTTCTTTTTTTGGTGGGAATCACTGTGGGGTGTGTGTGTGTGTGTGTGTGTGTGTGTGTGTGTGTGTGTGTGTGTGTTAGACTTGGCTATTGGCTACAGGATGATAATTGGGTTCTTTGAGTTCAGGGACCATGGGAAGAAGAGGGGGAGGGGCATTGGGGGTGGGGATAGGGATGAGAAAAATGACCATCTGGCAAAATTTGAAAGAATTGTTGTTGGCTTTTTTCTAGCCTGTGGGCAAGTTTGCATTATTGTGTATGCTTTGTGGTGTGGAGCTGGGGAACGTTTCATGAATTTGTCTCAGTTGGTATGCTCTGAATGTTACTGATGGTGGGAAGCTAGAGGACCTACATGTACCTTAAAGTTCTATTCTTATACATGTTATATATTTGGGGAGAAGAGTAGGGGTTAAAAGAAGCCAGTGGTTTGCATTTCTCTTCTTGCCTTCTCTGCCCTGAAGTGTGTTCCTTGACTCTGCTACCCCTGTATTTCTTAAAAACAAACCACATAAGCTCAATCAGATCATTCATCTATACATACACTCTTACTAACTAGAAAGGATTTATTTCCTAAAGTCTGCCCTAA
This sequence comes from Macrotis lagotis, assembly GCF_037893015.1. Classification (NCBI taxonomy): domain Eukaryota; kingdom Metazoa; phylum Chordata; class Mammalia; order Peramelemorphia; family Peramelidae; genus Macrotis; species Macrotis lagotis. Next base: position 237,825,846 of record NC_133660.1, on the reverse strand, counting down.
AAGTGCCTCAAACCCTTCGACTGAAGGCACTGGACTAGAAGCAACAAGATTCATTGTTTTCCTTGATTCTTCAGTCAGCCCTTTGCCTCTCCAACTCCACCACAATGACCAGGTCCTGCCCCCACCCTCTCTCTATAAACATTGTCGGTGCCCACACTTGATGGGCAGAAAGCAAAACAAAAGGAGAAAGTCAAAAGTTGAACTTGGTGCTGGAGTTGGACTGGTAGAAGCATGAACTATGAGGAAGGTAAGAATTAAATTACTCATGATCAGCAGAAGGAAGACAGCAGCTTATTCCTGACTCTACCTGCTTTAATCTTGTGTCTCTCTTTCTACTGGTTCCTTCTCTGCTGTCTACAAAACATGCCCATGCTCCTCCATCCCTTTAAAACTCTCCCACCATTCCCACTAATTATTATCTCTCTTATTTTTCTCAACCAAAATCATCTCCTCCATTTCCCTTCCTAACCCTCTGCAATCTGGCTTCTGACCTCATCACTCCAATGAAACAGTTCTCTTCAGTTACCAGTGATTTTTTTTTAAGCACTCTTATTTATTGTGAACTTAACAAGCATTATCAAATGTGAATGTTCCAAATTATAAAGAGCAGAAAAGAGACTAGATATGAAATTGTGAAGTTTTGGTTAGTTATGGTTTTTTAGGTGCATATTAATTCAGATCAGATTAAAGTCAAGCTGCCTTGCTTATTGGTTCCTTTTTCACTTCCTTCTGTTCTTTTATGTATATTTTTTTAATGTTCAACTGACCCTTTTTTCTTTCTTTTCATCTCTATCCCTGCCCCAGCTGCCCTCGTGTTCAGAAACCCTCCTTTGTAACTAATAAGTACCATCAGACCAAACAAATTAATTCATTGACCGTGTCTGAAATGTCACCTTTCTACCATCAGTCTTCTCAAATCACGATTGGTATTCATGGATCAGACTTTCTTTGTTTCTCAAAGCTATTTTCCTTCAGTTGGTCAATCATGTAAATTATCTCTCTGATTCTCCTTATTTTACTCTGAATCAATTCATAGAAGTTTTCCTTGGAAAGCATCATATTTATCACTCCTGAAAGCACAATGGTATTCCATCATCTACATCCACTGTGACTTTCGACCAATGCCAGCTGATTGGTAGTAATGCTTCTATTAATCTTTCTGCACCATATGGATCTCCTCTCTTTGAACCTCTCAGACCTTTCTTCTTTGAAGGCATAAGTCAGGTCTTACTTATGAAGAATGTCTTTCCTCAATCTCCCCCAGCTGCTAAACTTCTCCCTTCCAGGACTGGTTATTTAACTACCTTGGGTGCTGTCTCTTTATTTTTATTTTGTTTAGAATTCATATATATATATATATATGAAAAGGAATTCGACACGCATACACACACATGTATACATGCATGTTTCCATCCACACAATATACACATGGATTCACATGTGTGTCTATGCTTACATGCATGTATTATATACACATGTGTGTGTACATGTGTACTCTTCTTGTAGTCCTGTTCGAATGTAAATTCCCTGAGATTAGGAATCATCATCATTTTTTTGTATTCCCAGTATTTACTATAGTTCTGAGGTTTCATGTTGGTTGACCACAAATAATGAATAAATAGTCGGTACTTAATACATATTAGTTGATTAATTGATTGATAAGGACCAGAGAGAAAAAAATAACTATTCAGATGGTCAAGGAGTTTCCTGAAGTGCATTTTCAAAACTGAACCTAGAGAACCAATCAGGGGGTGGCTAGGTGGTGCAGTGGATAGAGCAGTGACCCTGGAGTCAGGAGTACCTGGGTTCAAATCTGGCCTCAGACACTTAGTAATTATGTAACTGTGTGGCCTTGGGCAAGCCACTTAACCCCATTGCCTTGCAAAAACAACAAAAAAAGAGAGAACCAATCAGAAAGGACAGTATGATACAGTGGCAATGGTGCTGGGATCTGAAGTTGGAAGGTTTGGGTTCAAATACCAGCAGTACTCCTTGGATGTCCTGGATGAGGTTAGGAAAGTCACTTCACCTTTGAGAGCTCAGTGTGTAAAATATGTAAAATGAGATTCCTCAGAGGTCCCTTTTGAACTCTTTCTTCTATTAATCTTAGGACCCTCCTCAGTGTCCAGGGGAAGCTGAGGGGAATAGGGTTCTCATAGGACTGGGAATAAAAAAGTTGACATTGGACTTTTTGGGTGATAGAAACATGGGCCAGGGAGTAGGACTAGATTCTAACTGTCTCATCTAGAATTTGCAGAGCTAATACTGGATCTGCATAGGAAAACCTGAATCACATTTGACTCAGGACACGTACTAGATGGGTGACCCTGGGCAAGTCACTTAACCTGTTTGCCTCAGTTTCCTCATCTGTAAAATGAGCTGGAGAAGGAAATGGCAAACATTCTAATATCTCTGACAAGAAAAACCCCAGATGGAATTACAAAGAATCAGACACCACTGGACATCAACATATCACACTTATCTCAATATCCAATCTGTTTTCAGATTTTATCACTTCTCTCTTTATAACCATCTCAGTCCCTAGTCCCCACTTCCATAGCCCCCTCACTCTGGTTCAGGCTCATGTTTCTCCCCATTTCAATCCATGCTCTACTCTACTACCAAAGGGGATTTCTAAAGCATACCTTTTCCCTCTCTAAAAACCCCAAAGACTTCCCTATAAAATACCTCCAAGGTCCAACAGAGCGTGGCATCGAATGCTCCGCACAACCTGCCTTTTCCATCCTTCTTATACTTAGCTCTGTGCCAGGACTTCCCCTCCCTTTGCACAGACTGTCCCCCAAGTTGGGAGTGCTCTCCTTTGTCTCTACCTCTAAACTCTCCTAGACCCAGTAAGTCCTCCCTTGTGAAATCAGTCTTGCCCCAGGCTCAGCTGCTGATGCCTTTGGCTCCCTCCGGTGACTTCCCATCCTGGATGTATGTGGCATGGACTTGGTTATTTAGATTGCTGTCTCCCCATTAGAATGGGAGGCTCCTTGGGGGACAGGGACACTTGGTGACTTTGAATTCTCAGTGTTAGTACAATTCCTAGCACATTTTTTTGTCCTGTCTGACTCTTCCTGACGTCATTTGGGGTTTTGTTGGCAGAGATATTGGAGTGGTTTGCCATTTCCTTCTCCAAGGTCATTTTATATAGAGGAGGAAACTGAGCTCAACTGTATGAAATGACTTGTCCAAGGTCAACCCAGCTAGTAAGGATATGAGTTTGGATTTGAACTCAGGTCTTCCTGATTCCAGATCCAGTGCTGTATCCATTTGGTTGTGTTTCTGGAGCACAGTAAACATTTAATGAATGCTTGTTGACTGGCTAATAGACTCAACTTACCAGGAAGGGAAATGGAAGACAATAAAGTATGAGGGGTTTTAGGAAGGGATTCTTGTCCTCCTTCAGTCTTAGAAAGGACAGTGAAATAACCCTAACAGAAATTTCAGGTAGTCTTCTTTTTTTAGACATTATTAAGTCTTCCAGGAATATCCTGTGCCTGGGAAATATTAATAGATAAGAGTTACAGAGTACTATGTGGCAGGCATTTTTTGTTAAACACTTTATAATATCTTATTTGATTCTCACAACAACCCTGGGAGATATTTGGTATTTTTCTCCCCAGTTTTACAGATGAGGAAACTGAGGGTAGACAGCAATTAAGGGATTTGTCCAAAATCACTCATTTACTAGCCGTCTGCGGCTGCATTTGAATTCAGGTCTTCTTGACTTAGTGGTCACTAGCTGCCTCTAAAGAACCACTTTGAGGCCAGGAATCTACCTTATCATTTCTTTTTCCCAAGTGCTTCACATAAAACTTCCAAAGGGTAGGAACCTGTTATTTATCAGAGGAACTTAACAGGGCAGCAAGGTAGCACAGTGGATCAAGTGTCAGTTCGGGAGACAGAAAAATCTGAGTGCAAATTCAGCCTCAGATATTCACTAGCTATGTGACCCTGGACAAGTCACTTAAACTTGATTACCTCCAAAACCCAAAACAAACGAATGAACAAAGTCCTTTGAGGCTTGGGCTATTTTTTTTCCTACATAGAATGGGACACCCCAATGGGTCTTCTAGGTGCAAGACCATAGAAACAAAGATACTTAGAGTACTCCCAGTATTGTGGTTAGGATCCAAAGGGGAATGGGGGGAGCTAGTAATTCTAGGGCATCAGCCTCCACAAAAATTGTCCAACTTTTCTTCTTCCTTCCCCTCTCTGGTGTCCAGGCCATAGCTACCCTTACCCTTGACCCCTTTGCATGCTGGTCTGTTTTGTTTTTCCAGTTAATTGTTACCTTTCTAAAATTAATCTGCAGAAAATTGTTGATGTTAGGTTAATCATGACTTTGGGGGAGATGTAGCATTTTAGTAGGGTACCTTTAGAAAGCAAAAACTTCCAAGATCCAAAGACAGAATCTTTAGGGGTAGAATTTTAGGTATTGTGATAAGCAGCAGGAAGAGGTTTTTGTTTAGGGTGGCTTTTCTGGGTTTGTATAAATTCCTTTTATATGGGTGGCCCCTATAATGCCTACTCATCAAACTGACTTTAGACCACAGTTCAAGTTTCCTGCTAAAGAAAACTCCCATTGACTTAGGTGCTGATTCTCTCTGGTGGCTCAGAAATAGCAGCAGACCATAGGTTCAAGAGGTCCTTAGCTGTTTGTGGACATCTCCAGGCAGATGCCTTGATCTGGGGTTGTGGCTATATAATATGTGAGTACTCCAGGGACTGGAGTGTGCTTAGTTAATTAATCAAACTTTCATTAAAAAACCTTGTAGATGCATAGAAAGGCAAAAAAAAATTCCTGCTTTTGGGGAGCTCAAAATGGGCTAAAATGGTATCTGACTTAAATTGTAAATGTTTTATGGCTATGATTTAGGATTTAGAGCTAAAAAGAATCTTAGGCATCATATGACCTAAGACCCTCATTTTAGAGAGGCTTGGACCTGCCAAGGTTAAGTGTCTTCCCAAGGTCACACAGAGAGTTGGTAGCAGAACTGGGATTCAAATTCAGGTCATGTACTATAGTTACCCAAAACAAAATGCACCAACTGGGAGAGGTGAGGCTTGAAGTTGGGGAGCTGGAGGAGGGTGAGGGCATGGATGTACTGAATTTTGTATAAGAGGAAATGGGAAGGCATGGATTCCCCATGTCACTCATACCTGGTAACTCAGCTGAAGTATTCTGGGAAGTGTTTCTAAAGAATTCACATTTATGGAGACAAGTGAGAGCTTTTTCTTCATTCAAGTGTGATAAATAATCCTTTATTGTTGTCCCAGTCATGATTGACTCTTCATGACTTCATTTGGAGTTTTCTTGGCAGTGATGCTGGAGTAGTTTGCTATTTCCTTCTCTAGCTCATTTTATAGATGAGGAATTGAGGCAATCAAGGTTAAGTGACTTGCCCAGGGTCACATAGCTAATAACAGCTGGATTTAAACTCAGGAATAGGGGTCTTCCTGACTCTAGCCCTAGTGCTCTATCTATTGTGCTACCTAGCTTCTTGAGTTTAACTCAGTTTCACCTATTTCTTTCCTTGTGAGATCTATAGACCATGATGGGAGACCCTGATGTAGGATGCCCCTAGTATGGTGTGCCCTCATCAGAGAAGATGCTTTGCTCCATGAGCAAAGCAGAGTTGAAATAACTCAAAAGGAATGCAAGATGCACAAATTTAGAGAATTCACCCTAAAATGTTCACATGGACTATTTGTGCTGGACCTTTGGGAGAGCATTCTGAGTTCCTGTTGGTCTGATCAGCCACAGCTGGATACACTTGACTTGATAGATCACAAACCTTCATGATATCCCAATGATTATTGTTTACAGGCCCTGTTTTTTAGGATTGTAAATTTAGAACTGAACTGGACCTTAGAGGTCAGTAATTACATTTCCTAGCTCAAGAATCAAGTGGCTTGTTCAAAGTCACACAGGTAGCAAATGGTGGGGGCTAGAGCTGGATTTTGAACCAAGGTTCTTGGACTCTATCCAAATCCAAATCTTTCTCATTTCTTTAATTTGCCTCAAAATGAGAAGAGCTTTCTTAGGGAGGTTCTTAAAGAGTTCTGAATGTGGTGTCTTCTGTTCATAGTTCCAGAATTTGACCTT